>NW_017723599.1:0-2366 GCF_001865875.1 Lupinus angustifolius
TATGTAGGAGCATGAGCCATCTATCCATGGATGAGATTCTATTGATTCCAAATGAGGTTACAAAATCATGTTTTTGCACCTCATTTGCCAACTCCATTCCCTTTGAATTTCTATGAACTAAAAGCCTAATAAAACTCTCAAATGAGAGAGAACCGAAAATGAGAAGAAAAATGGTATGTACAATGTATTTTACAATCCTAAAGTGAAGAAATGAAGGTACCTTTTATAGGCATTCTGGACCGCCTAGCTCTCCTTCATGGCCGCTAAGCTCACTGGTGGGTCAGCAGCTTGTCCCTTGAACAGCCTATTGTGGGCTAGGTTACATGCATGGTGTCACCTCCTACTTGCTTCTTCAGAATATATGTCATGCATGAGGTCATGTGCTTGGCCTTCAAGTAAAGAATAGGCAAGTTGCTTGATGAGTTGGCTATGCTTTCTTCATGGCTAGGTTTTTGACCTGTATGGTCGCCCAACTTGAGCTTGACTCACACCCAGCTGCTTGGTTCCTTCATGGTGAAGGAACCAACCTTTATTCATGGATGGGTTTGGTCTTGGACGCCTAGCTCAAGTTGATCCAGGCTTAGCTGGTTGGTTTCTTCAAGGTGAAGGAACCAACCTTTCCTTATAGTGAAGAAACCAACTTTTCTTCATGCCGAAACAATCTTTGTTCCATGATTTTTGATTTTATTTTAGTTGGTTACTTGGCACTTTTGGGCATGATTTCTTCAAGTCTAAGTCATCTTTTTGGTGACAAACTTAAGCACACAACATGTCGTACTTAGCTTGTTTGTTTTGAGCTTTTTCCTTTGGACTTTTGCCTTTTGATTTGGCATGCATTCTTGGCTTTCTTCTAATTTAATCAATTTCCTAACAAATTCAAGGGAAACTTGGACAAGAGATGTTCAAAAATTATATTATCCAATAATACAAATTTTATCTAAAAAGTGTTGAATTAAGTTGGTTTTCACATTTTTGCATAGGATAAGTGCCATAAAAAGTATATGAAAATTAGGTATTTTTGGCACTTATCACCATAACAACTTCTTGGAACGATCTCTGTGATATCTGCTTTGAAGGACCCAAGTCTTTCATAGAAAAAGACTTGCTTAAAGCATTCTTCAAACCAGCAATCTTGGTCTTGTCACGTTCAATGATTAACATATCATCAACATATAAGAGGAGGATAATAAAGTTTCCATCTTCATACATTTTAATGAAAACACAATGATCACCATTTGTCTTCTTGAAACTGTATTGGGTCATAAAGGATTCAAACTTCTTGTACTACTATCTTGGGGCTTGTTTCAGACCATATAAACTCTTATTCATACGACACACTAAGTGTTTTTTTCCTAGTTCTTAATAACCTTTTGGTTGCTCCATAAAGATTTCTCCATGTAAGAAAGTTGTTTTGACATCAAGTTGTTCAACTTCTAAGTCTAGGCTAGCTGTTAGACCCAATGCTACTTGTAACGCCCCGAAAAATACTTCTCAAAAACATTGCGGAAAAATGGGTAAATTTTTTTTTTTGAATAAAGAGATTGTATAAAATTGTTTCCTTTTTAAAACCTTCCTTTTCCGGGACATCACTTTAAGTAACTCAAATGCGGAAAATCAACTTATCGTTATCGACTGATAACTTAACCTGATTCACAATTTCCTGAATAACACAATGCATATAAACGGTTAAGTCATCTTTAGTTCATACAAACTAAGTCAACAAAGGCGGAAACTACATCGCCACTAACATATACAAAATCCAAAAAGAAATGGCGAAAATATTAATCATCGCCAAAAGATACTAAACAAGGACATGAACAAACTGAAGCTGTCAATGTTTCAAAAGTCACAAAATGATAGGTAACTCCTCAAAGCTAGGGTACGACCTCTTCCTTAATTCCTCATGCCCCCTCCTGGAACGTCACGGATGAGTAGCTCCAAATCCGAGTACAGCTGTCTACCTGACGAGTACACGTCCGAAAAGCAAGCAATAGAAGAGAAGAGAAATAGAGAGAGTAAGACATCTAATGAACGTAAATTCATTGACGGCGTGGACTTACTCAGAATATTACACTCGGACATAAAATATATTTAAACATATAATTCATCAGTTATCATCAACATCATGGAGAAATTCATAACTTACCATTTATTTCAACATTACCAATATATCAGATAATATAATCAACATTATACTCATAATTAGATCATATACGTAAACATAGGAATCCACCATACTTGTAACTCACATGTGGGAATTTACTTCCACAATGATAATGTATTCATGATATGTCATGATCATCCACCTTACACCAATATCCATCCAACATCCTAATCGGAAATAATCGAGAGTACAGGTCTCGTAC
>NW_017723600.1:0-1044 GCF_001865875.1 Lupinus angustifolius
ACATCACGGTGCTCTAAGTCGTCCCGTCATTTCCTCTCCACTACTTCATGGTCACAATGCAATGCATTCTTAATCAGAATCAAATGCAAATGTATTAATCAAACACATGATCGGCCCATCCTTAAGCCATCTCCCGACAAGGAATGCTTCTCGTGGGACCCGATAGTACGTCAACCGTACATGCTCAAGGTAACATCTCAATCACTACAACTCATCACCGGACAATCCTGGACGGTCACATGACCAAGCCTCTTACGGTCGGTTGATCGTTGTACAGTGATATTATGTATCCTTACTAGGGTACCCCCCTAGTTCACGACTTGAAGTCGGATACTTTCCCAACAAGGCATCAACATAACAATACTTTCACAACATCATCTTTATACTATTTAAGACATGATCTCATTCCACAACTTTATACCCCAACGCCCTACCCGGGTTCATCGCATTGTTCACAACCTCATTTTATTTCAATCTTTCCACACTGTCCCTCGCCCAAGCGGGGACTAGTCGCCCCAGGCGACAATTCGTCTTTAAATCCCAAATAAACTGGAGCTTTCCTCACCCAAGCGAGGCGCCTTCTCGCTCAAGCGGGACATCATTAAAATCCTGATTTTTTTTTCCTCTCTCGCCCGAGCGAAGCTTTTGCTCGCCCGGGCGACGCCTTGCTCGCCCAAGCGAGGGATGTCCAGAATTTCATCGAATTCTTGGGATTTTTTTCGCCTAAGCGAGACCCTTGCTCGCCCGAGCGAGGATTTGGCGCCCGGGCGAGGGGGTTCCAGAACCAAAACTTCCCCTCGCCCAGTCCTAGCCCAAGCGAGACTGTGCTCGCCCACACGAGAGTTTCTCGCCCAAGCAACAGGGACTTGGACAGAATACCAACTTTGCCTTTTTCGACAACCGAAACATATTTAAACATGGTTTTTCAAATACCTGCACCCAGAAAAGTTCCCAACAACATTCATATACAATATTCAACATATTTCATATACAATATTCAACATATTTCATCAACAATCATATATATTCAAAACATTCAAACAT
>NW_017723601.1:0-28952 GCF_001865875.1 Lupinus angustifolius
ACACTTCCTAAAGGTTCCTTTGATTTTATCATCATCCCCTTTGGCTAAAACAACAAAAAGTATGTAATACAACATTATAACAACTCCATGAACACAAGTTGTTCATGGTTTCAACAAAATATTTTCATAAGTTCAAGAACATCATCATTTTCGGTTTTGAGGAGAAAATGAGTTAGAAAACGTTTTAGAAAATTTTAACGGTTGAATATGTTCTTGACATGTTCATGAACAACATACTTAAATCTCATCAACATCCATTGGTTGAATGTTGAGAGATCAAAGTTTGAAGATGGAAGAAGAAAAGAGAAATGAGAGAAAAATGAAGATAGGTTTTTACCTCTTCTTTGAAAATTCAAGAGTGATAGAGTGAAGTTGGGAGTATGAGGGTTTAAGGGGAGAGGGAAGTCTTCCCTCCTATGCAATCAGGAAAATCTCCTAGGGTGGCTAATGGTGAGATTGAGTGATGTGAGATTTACTTTATGGAAGTCAACTTTCGCATCCCAATGCGAAATGATCCCCCACGGATACGTGCGTTAATCATGCTCGAGTATCATTGGCTAATACTCGATCGGATATTATAAATCGCCCGATCGTAATATCCGATTAGAATTTCGGATTTCGGCATTCCAAGTGAAAAATATTTAGAAAGTAGGTATGGGTGTATTCATGGTCTATATTGACTCGAAATGAAATTACGAAGCCAATGGTGCGATCAGAATTCGATTCCGAGTTACGGAACTCAAAAACCATTTTTTGAGCCGTACCGCGTGGATTTCGGCCCCGACATGGTTCAGAACCGACTGTCTCCGAAAATTACCAAAATTTACCACAAAATAGGAAATAAAATTTCAAGACTAAAACTCAACTAGGGTTTCATCTAATTCTTTACCGAAATTGCCCAGAAATTCATTTTTGAATATATAATTAGTAAAAATATTAATAAAATCTTATAATTCAAACTCGTAAAATTCACGGTGTTACACTACTCTTATGGAGGAATACTTCACCACTGGTGAGAATATCTCATCAAAATCAACTCATTTCTTCTGATTGCATCCTTTCACAACAATTTGAGCTTTGTACCTTGGTCTCGAGCTTCATTCTTCAATTTTAAGCCTATAAACTCATTTGTTTTTCAAAGCTTTTCTTCCTTTGGGCAACTCCACCAAATCATAAGTGTGGTTCTCATGTAACATTTTCATCTCATCTTCCATGGCTTTAATCCACTCTTCTTTATCAGATGTCTCCATAGCTTCTGAGAAGTCTTGGGGTTCACCATTATCTATCAGTGTGATATAATCTTCTTCGGGATACTTTGAAGAATATATTATGCCTCTTCCGGAGCGCCTCAGTTCAACTTGCAAATGATGCTCTACGGGCTCGGGTTCTTGATACATTTGTGTGTCTACCACCACTTCATCATGATCTGACTCTTCATTAATTTGGTCAAGTTCCATGTGAGCAGGATGTGCCTGTTGGTCTATCTATTCTGGATCTATGTGATGATCAGGATTTGTCTGTTAAGGAATCTCTACCTCTGAATCAATGCGAACTTTGGACTTGCACTGAATTTTCTTCTGAACATCTTTGATCGTCTGATCCTCAAAGAACACAACATCTCTGCTTCTCACAATTTTCTTGTTTATTGGATCTCATAGTCTGTACTCAAATTCATCTTTTGGATACCCACGGTAAATACACTCCTTGGTCTTAGCATCCAGCTTCTTTCTCCCATCTTTTGGAATTTGAACAAAGGCTTTGCATCTAAATACTCTCAGGTGGTTGAATGATATCTTCTTCTTATACCATACTTCCTCTGGAATTTCTCCATTCAGGGGTCTTGAAGGTGTCCGATTTATGAGGTCTACTGCAGTCTTCATTGCTTCACCCAGAAAGACTTAGGGAGATTGGCATCTTGCAACATGCATATGATCTTCTCCTTAATTGTGCGGTTCATCCTCTCAGCTACTCCATTCAAATGAAGAGTCTTTGGTGGTGTCTTCTCCAATATGATACCATAAGCCTTGCAATAGGCTTCAAATGGACCATGATACTCTCCACCATTGTCTACTTTCACACACTTCAACTTCTTCCCAGTCTCACGTTCTACTAGTGCATGAAACTCTTTAAATGCTGATAGTACTTGATATTTGCTTTTCAACAAGTACATTCATACTCTTCTCGAGTGATCATCTACGAATGTGACAAAGTAGTAGGCTTTTCCAAGAGATCTTTCAGATGGTGCACAAACATCTGAATGCACCAATTCAAGTACTTCATCTCTTCATGAGAGATTGTATGCTCTCTAAAAATTGACTCTATGTTGTTTACCAAAAGACAATTAGTACAAGAATCTAACATTTGACATTTTATACCTGGAAGATGGTCTTTGGAGAGCATCTGAAGTACCTTCTCACTCATGTGCCCCAATTTCCTATGCCAAAGATCTTTGGAGTCGATAGCAACATTTGCTTCTCTAGAACAAATTCCTCCTTGCATAATGTACAAAGATCCTTCCTTTGAGCCTCTAGCAATAACGATGTTGCCTTTTGCTAGTTTCCACTTTCCAGTACCAAAGTGGCTTACAAAACCAACATCATCCAACTTACTGTTGAGATAAGGTTGAGACGCATATATGGGACATGTCTCACCTCTTTTAGTACAAGCTTTCCTCCTATCTCTGTTTGCAACAGAATATCACCAATTCCTGCAATCTTGCTTGTAACATGGTTTCTCATTTTCACAGAATCATAATCATCTTTCTTGTAGTTTGAGAAGAAACCTTCATGTGAACTTACATGAAAAGAAGCATCAGTATCAACGATCCAAGCACAATCACCATATGCAACATTTAGGTAATTGTCTTCTCCAATGAGGTGAACATCATCATCTACAGCGACGGTTGTAGTAGACTTATGACCATTTTTCCTTGGATCAACTAAATCTTCAAGAACATTTCCAGATTTTTGGTCTCTCTTCAAGGACCTGCATTCAGATCTTTTATGTCATTCTTTACTACAATAATAGCATGTTATTGATCTCATGCAATATTGAGAGCGACCTCTGAATTTTTTTTGCTTCTTCCACGAGATCCATTCCTCCCATGAGTTTCTTTACTACAATAATAGCATGTACTCCGTTCTTTTCTTCTGGATTCTTCATTCAATAGATTGTCTGAAACAATGTCCATTAAGACCTTCCCATCAGGGACTGAGTTGCTGAGTGTGACCACCAATGTATCCCAGCTTTCAGGCAACGAACTCAGTAGCAGAAGTGCTTGCAGCTCATCATCTATCTTTGTCAATTGATTGATAAGACCCTTGAATGAATTCAAGTGCTCTATCATGCTCTGACCATCTCTGTAGTCGAGTTTCACCAGCCTTCTGACAAGATATGCTTTATTTATTGGAGTTTTCTTTTGAATCATAGATTCAACTTTTGACCATAACTCACAAGCATTTGTGTATGTGGACACATGCTCAAATAAACTTCTATCAATATACTTCTGAATCATTACAACAACTTTTCGATTCGAAAGCTCCCAATCTCTGTCACCCTTATCTTTTGGCTTGTCTTTGCAAGAAATAGGCTCATGCATATCCTTGCAATATAAATGATCCTCCATCATGGGCTTCCAATAGAAATAGTTGTCAGTTGTCAACTTGAACATATCTCCATCAAATGAGATATTAGCGGCTCCTTCCATCTTGGACTACACAAACTAAGCTCCCCAAAATGAACCTGGGAGCTCTGATACCACTATTGGGAAATTCTGAACCAATTTCCCTCCTCTGTGTGATGCAAAATGGGCACTTGCGAAAGTAGCAAGTGTATAAATAAAATAGAGAAGAGTAGAAGACTAACACCAAGAAATCTCCTCAATGTGAGAAGGAAACAACCATGGGACCTAGTCCAGAAAATATCTCCACTATAGAAAGTAGGATTATAATATTTGACTCTCTCTTACAAAGAGGATAACACTCAATCTCACCCAAACAGGATGGAAATACAAACTCTCTCTAGTATCTCACTATGAATACAAATCTCACACTATGTGGATATAAACTCTCTCACTTTCTCTCTATGTTGTTCTTACTCACTTGCTTGTTGTATCTCTTCCTCACAAGTCCATTATATATAGTGAATGGGAGAAATGCTCCATCATAAAGACATAGTGGGTGATTAATTATTGTCATACTTTTCAAGACATTTTGAAAAGTACTACTTAACTTTCTAAGTCAATGAATAATTCCAATACTTTGGAATAGTCATCATTGAGTGTATTCAATGGTTCATCTACCAAGATTCATTAGAATTGCTTCCATATTAATTAGGAATGATTCCCAATAGTCATGGCTTATCAATTTAAAAAAAGTTATTTGTTATTTAATAAAGTTATTTTTTGTTGTTGTTGATAAGTTCTTATATGTGATTTTTAAAGAATGGAATGCAATTTTTTTTAGTGAAAAATAAACTATTTTAAACATACTCTTAATCTATCTTATAATGCACAGCACAAAAACACATATTCATAAGTCAATGTTGTTTGATTATGTATGGTAATAGTTGTGTGCACATTACATACGTTATAGTCATTTACATGTAAATTTCATGAGCATATTTGAACAATATTTTAAATTATTTTCACTAGTTACATGAATCAAATTTAGTCATAGTGAATGGCAGCCATGATGTATATATCCTCCAGCGAGGGTCATGCTTTAAACATTAATGCTATCCATATCAATTAATTTATGTAATTTAGAATAGTAAGGGCTCATACATTCTTTGCTGTAATTTATAACAGTATTGACTCATGCTTTGTTTGCAATAGGAGCACTCAAATAACTCTTGTGCCAAAATAATATATTACTACATGTATTACTGCTTATGAGAAAATAATTAATTATTAAAATTTTAATTTAAATATTTTTTAATCAATTACAAACAATGACATGTGAAGTGACACACTTTATGTTTCTCAAGTAACCATAGAGCTGCTAATGATGTGAACATTAATTACTTTTATTATTCAAGACATTCTGCATTTACTCGTTAGACATTTAAGCATTTATTAGTAATAGGCATTTTGCTTGTTTTAAATATTCAAAATATATTTAGCTTTGATTAGTATGTATTTAATACTAGAGTGCAATCATGTTATAACATGTTCAAATCATCCAGAACTAGAATATAAAGAGAAAATATATTTTGTAAAATTTAAAATTATTTAATTATAAGATAATTTAAAATTATAATCATTAATTGTTTTTTTGTAAACTTGTCACAATCTCCGACCATTATTGGAGATCGAAGTTTTCTTTTTTGATTTTGTCATGACATTCCTTAACCATTTCTATGAAACTAATCTCTTGATAACTTGATTACTGTCACCGCTAACATGCTTATGTTTTAGGGTTACGTTGTCTTTCAATGAAAAAATATTTAGAATAATAACTTATTATATATATATATATATATATATATATATATATATATATATATATATATATATATATATATATATATATATATATATATATATATATATATATATATATATATATATATATATATATATATATATATATATATATATATATTCCATATATACTTTTGAAAAATATAGTACAAAAGTCTTGTGGATGGAATTTTTTTTTACTAAAAAGGCATCCTTTACTTTTTTGTTTAGAAATTAACCACTTTTCAAATTGCTCATTCCAATAAGTGTCGCTCATGTAAATTGAATCATCAATTAATTTTAGGGATATAGTGAAGTCTTACACCCTTGTAGGAATTGGAGATGATGAACCCATTAACTTGACCTGATCCACGTAATTAAACCCAAAGCTTCAAGACTTGCCAAGCATGCCTCATACGATTTTGATGACGCGTATAAAACTAATTTTTTAGTTTTTTACAAAAGTTTTCAATGTTTTATCTCCGCCATTTTTGTAATAAAGTCAATTACGGCAGATGCAAGAAGAATAAAATAAATCTTCAATACAAAACTTTATTTTTCTTATTCAACTCACTCTCATAAATTATTTTTTATGAGACCTAAAAAAAGTTTCCTCTATACTACTTAATAAAGGAAAAATCTAAAATAACTTTCATAAAGTTATTTTAAGTTTTCTTATTTCATATTTTATAACTTCTACTTTCACCTTTATATATACTTATACTAATAAACATTAAATAACTACTTATGCAGTATTTTATATAAATTTTTATACTAATACTAATAAAAATTAGAAAAACATAAAATAACTATATTATAGTTAAAATATTTATAAAAAAATAAATTTTACATACATATATATTTATGCAGCGAGACTTTCTGAAAAAATAAAATAAAATTATATAATACCCAGAATATTAGTTGTAATAGGTATTACCTATATATATTATAGACTATAATATAGTCTACAATGGCCATACCATTGAAAATATATATAGTCCTATTAGATAAAATATACTTAAATTAATATTTTGTCTATAATATATCATAGCGTTATTAGGTTAATTTCATTATACATACATCTAGGAAATGTAGAATAGGAAATTTATTTAATTATTAAAGTAAATATAAAATTATTGATTTCATAACGTATATATATTTTAAGGTATATGATGTGGTGATAATAAATATATCAACTATTATTCTTATTACTTTTGAATGAACTTTTATTATTATTTGATCATCTATTAAGGTATATGATGTTGTGATAAACTCCATCAATAGGATGCAGAAATATGATTATATTTTATCCTATTGATGTTCATATAATGCCAACTAAATTACTTGACATCAATTTAGTATATGACCTTCATGTACTTTCTAATTAGTTTAATAAGTATAGCAATAGCAGTTTTGGAAGTTTTAAGGAGTAAAAAAACTTAGTAGTTTTATTCATGTTTTATTTCACATTTTATCCATGTTCTCATCACACTCAAATCTGAAACTGCAAAACCGTGCAACTGCTTCTCTATTATCCAATTTTACACTCCTTTCTAATTTCATTTTTATCCTAGTTAGGTTCTTCTTCTCACCACTTTCTTCTTTCGTGAATGAGTGTAGTTTCAAGGTTACGGTGTCAAACATGCAGGTCTATTTTACTCCTTTCTTCTCACTTCTTTCTTCGACAAATATGCAAATCTATTTTAGGTATGATGACTTCATTCATGGTTTAATATTTATAAAATGATTCAGAAATAAAAGTTGTTTTCTTGATTGCTTCTTCTTTTTAGGTTTCATTCAAGCAAAATATGATGGATGATGATAGGTCTTTCCGATGGCACCATGTTGGACAAGGTGATACCATTGAAATCTTCAATTGTAACATTAGTAGTGAATCTTGAAACTTAAACCTATTGCTTATTTTTTAACCTCTATTTTTTCTATTTCTTTTGAATAATAAATAGTTTTAGATGCAAAGAATTCAGATTCATTAGAGGAATGAAACTCAGATAAATGGTTTGAAGCAAATTTACATAAATGTATTTCATTGATACATAAAAAGGTTAACAATCATCTCTTTGTTTTCCAATTTTTAACAATCATCTCTTTTGCATTCATGTAACATGGAGAGGAAGAGGTGGATGAAGAAATCTGTGAGGAAAATATGGTTGACGAAATGTTTCATTCCACTACATTTGGAGAGAACAGGAGACAATCAAACAAACACGAGTTCCCTTATAAATTCTAAGGTCATGTTTATTAAATAATTTAATTTCAACTTTGCATGAAATTCTTTCATCGCCATTTAGGCAATTCATATCACTATCAACTCAACTTAATGTTACACTCATTAATAAGATGACATAATGCAATGCGTACATCTATTCTATTAGTATGACAAGCACACTAATTCGATTTATGAGGTTCACTTTAGAGTCTTAATGAGTAAAGCTTACATTGTTTGTTATTGTGTCTGCTAATAAGTTTCATCTACAAAAAATTGATATTTTTTAATGAATTTTTTCATTTTTTTTTCAGGCTCAGTTGTTATTTTTGTTTGGTTAATGCATAAATTCAAATTATTATATCATGCAAATGTGAAATTGATAATATGATAAGGTTTCTCATGTGGCTAAGGAATTGTATTTCAATAAGGTTGGATAGGCTATCAGAAAGCTCTAGGTATAGTAGTTCTAGTGAAAGTCATAGTCATCAAGTTGTTGAATAGTTTTGAAATTCAAGTGGAATCAAGGAATTAATGGAAATAACTGAAATAAAACTCAATGGAGATGAACAATTAATTAATGTTCTGTTAAATATTTTTGGATGAGAGATGAATCTTTTTTGGTAATTTTATCTAATAGTATTTGAAGATGTTTATGACATTTCATGTAATATTTGTTTTGTTGTTTTTTTATTTTTTGTGATTCAGAGTGGTGTGAACAAGCTTGCGGATCTGGCTGGTGTTACACTTGGACCAAAAATGGAGAAATGTTGTGTTAGAAAGCAAAATGGGGAAATGTCGTAAAAGAGGTGTGTAATGTATAGTGTGATGATATATTTGTCTCATTTAAATTTATAATTTAAAGTTGATTTTGAATTATGTAATGTTTTTTTTATTGTATATTAAGAATATTAGGATTATGGTGATTGTTTATGAATATTATGTAATGCTTTTAGTTTTATCGTGTATTAGGAATATTTTGTAATGATTTTGGTTTTATTGTGTATTAGGAATATTATGTTTTGTTTGATTTTTTTAAGCGAATTTTATGGGTACTATTATTAATACTTTGTTGCTTTTAAGGATGAGTTAGAGGACTCGGCTAAGAACATTGAAGCTAAGTTGGTGAAACAAGTAATGTTTTGGTTTTACTATGTATTAGGAATATTAGGATTAGGATGATTGTTTATGAATATTATCTAATACTTTTAGTTTTACTATCTATGTATTAGGAATATTATGTTTTGTGTGATTTTTTGAGTGAATCTTATAAGTATTTTTATTAATATTTTGTTGCTTTTAAATGTTGAGTTACATGACCCATTTGAGAACATTGGACCTAAGTTGGTGATACATGCAGTTGCTTCTTCATAAAAGTTACTATTTCAGCTCCAATAAGTTTTCCACTCAGAAAGTTGTTCCTTCATAAAATGAGGTATCAAGAATGGTGTCATCATTATATTGAGAATACATTATTCTTTTCTCTATCTTATCCTACTACTTTTTTGTCATTCAATTACAAATCATTTATACATTTTATATTTACTTTACCAAATTTCATTATATTAGGCAAATTACTTTTTATATCTTCCCCAAAAAAATTATAGCAATTTTAGTGTCCATTTTAATGGGACATTGTTGCTACAATATTCACAATTTATGTCTAAAACAAAGAATTATTTCTCAATTTCATTGATTCATAACTTATAGAAATTTTTTACTTAGTTTATTATATCTATTAATTTGTGCAATTATTAATACACAATTAAGAATGCAATTGAAACTCATTTCATGATGACCTTTCATATTATGTTCTAAACATGATAAATTTATTTTAATTATTTCACACCTCCAAAAATATTTGTGATTGACTCAATTATTTGAATTTTCAATTTGAAAAAACTAACAATTACATCAATCAAATAAGTTCAACTACAAATTATAACATTTAGTATAAAATACTATATTTGTCATTTAAAATATGTAGACTACATATTACAAACAGTAGAAAAGCAGATTAACAGACACATGAGTGTCTATCAACACACTAGTTAGTAATAATTGAGCAAAATTTCATAGATACATGTTTCACTATGAATACATAGTATAGTAAAAATGAGAAAAAATATATATGTATATTAATGTATAAGTTTTATATATTGATATTACATATACTATTATTCATATTTAATTATTATTAACTCTTAAAAAATTAATTAAATTGAATAATAAATAATACAATAATTATATATAAATTTTTATACTAAAAGTATATAGATATTAATTACACGTACTTATTATGTCCAAGTGGTCATGCAGAAAATGAAATGCAAAACCGTAAGTGGCAAATGATAATATTATTATTTGAGCAAAAAGATGAGTACCCATTGGAAAGTTAAATCCATTACTTCAGAATATTAAATACATTATTTGTTAATATAAAGTTTTAATTTTTAATAACTTAATCACTTCCCTAACACAACCCTTTTTATCCATCGGGAGTTGGAAAAAATATTGAGGGAAAATGTATGAGTTTTATATATTATAATTCCACTATTTATATTTAATTGACTATTAAAAAATAATTCAAATGAATGATGAAGAATATTATGATGATGTATAAATATTTATACTAATTATGCATACATATTTTACATTCTAAATATAAATATTTTATAAGGTGAAATTATATGATACTAATTAGAATAAGCTATTTAAATCGTTAGTTGGAATTAACTTTAACTTATCGTTGTTTGAGCAAAAAGGTCCTTTCATTTCACACTTCAAGAAAACTGCGGACTCAGTGACTCACAAGCAGATATTGGGATACACCAGTACATAATTTTTATTATTAGATATAGTTGGTCAGAAAAATAAATAATTATTACTTTTTTAACTTAAATTTTTTTTTTCAATTAATCTTAGACTTACGATAGATACAATAACACAATTTGTGAGACAGTAAATGTTGTCTACGGATATTTTGAAGCAAAAGTTCCCTCACCGATCCCTTGCCAACTAGCGATAGATTAACGAATAAAATCATTTTTGTAGTTGAAACATCGTAACATCAATATATTATTTAGTGTTACATACATTTTAACGTGTGAAAATTCACACCCTGATTTTTAAAAATAAATATGTATATTATCTACAATTTTATAGGTTTAAAATTTCTTTTTTGCAATGACATGACTTATTTGGTGAAAAATCATGTTGAATAATTTCATTCTATTATGGATATGTAATTTACAGAATTTTATAAACGTTTTTCCGAAATAAATACGTAGTTACTTATTTGTATATTTTGTTTGAGTTTAATCAAATTATTGTCTAGTTTTGATATGGAAAACTGCCAGATTTTGCAAAGTTTTACTCATGTAAATACATTTATTCAATTAATTTAGTGATGTTTGATAACCAACTTAATACTTACATCATTAAAATATGTATTAGTATTGAATTTTCTTCTTCAAAATGAATCAATAATCTTTTAAATAAGTTGTTTGAAAGCTAAAGACATTTTGTTTATTCATTAGCTTATATTCTTTTAAAGTTAACAATGATTTTATCTCTTGCCATAACAACTCTAGAAATAATTTTTTTAATTATGAAAATTGTGAAAATAAGTTGTGTAATCAAATGAGAGATACATATATGAAAGATTGTCTAATCACTTATACCAATGATAAGTGTTCAATACATTAAAAACGAGTTAATAATTCAACAATTTTAAAATATAAAATCACTTAAAGATCTATTATAAAATATAAAACTTATTTAATTACATATATTTAAAATTTTGTGATTTTGAAAATAACATTTCATCATTTTATATATAATGATATTTATTATTTCACATTTTAACATATATTGCACATATTGCCTTCTGTTTTAGATTTGTCACTTTAAACTATTAGTGTAAATACTTATACACACCTCATTTAAGTATGAACTTGATATGTATATGTTGACAGTGTAAGTGTTTTTACACCGTTAGTAAATTATCCATCATTCATATATTAATTATTATTGACTCTCAAACAAAAATAATAAAAATCAACATCCACACCCCATTTAAGTATGGATTTAATATGGATATGTTGATAGTGCAAATATTTTTATACTGTCAGTAAATTATCCATCATTTATATATTAATTATTATTGATCTCAAATAAAATTAATACAGATCAATAGATGATGTGTAGATAGTATAAAAAGTTTATACTTTAAATATATGACAGGAGTTTTCATTTGGACATCTGATCCTACGGATTAGATATTAATATTTCACCTACTAATGGAGAAACTCTCCAAACGTATATCTACTAGATTTTACCATATACATACTTAGTTGATATTGGTTGATTGTGACATAAATATATCATCATACGAAGCTACTCTCTATTTGACTCTAAATGAAAACTGGCAAACATATATTTGATTAGCTAAAGTGGGTTAGATCTCAATACATTTAGTCCATCAAGAATAAATACACCATATATTGCTTATTTTCCAACTGGAACTCACTTTATTAAGGGGTTTAAATTTAAGACTAACAGCCTTTTTTTAAATAATTATTAAAACAAATATATATTCAGAAACATAAATTTCTTAATAATAAAACATTATGCGGACGACATTTAAAAAAGTAATGTTTTTATTAGTCATATTAATGAGTTTAGTTTCAATTTAATAATTTACTTATTAAAGGATACGATAATATAATGTAATTTTTTATAATCACTATATCAAAATAATGAGCAATTATAATATTTTCCTTTGAAGTTTGATCAAACTACAACTTGTACCCATTTTGTTTAGAAAATGGCAGCAACCTTCATTGAGGTTTATGTTGTAAGAAGTGTAAGTACATAATATTAAAAAGGAAAGAAAAAAAATGTAAGTAGAATGACAACATGAATATCAAAAGTTGCAAGTATAATAACAACATAAACGAACCTTATAGCTATGTTTGCATATTTAATGATGGATGGATTAGAAATGAACAGAATTATCAATTATCATAACATTGTTTGGGTATTTTTCTTTGTGTGCACTGTTTTTGCATTTTATGATGGGATTAAATGAGGGGAATAATAATTTGATTTCATAAGCTTGGTTTTAAGAGTTGAGGACATGTATTGCAGGGTGCAAATTATATAGTTTGGTTTCTAGTCATGCTATTTATCCTAATTTCCTTTGATATCCTCACACCTCTCCTAGGCGTATTAAGTGGTCATTTAGAATCTTATTGCAAGTTCAATTTTAAAGAGAAAATAAGTGAAATGTAAGGCTTCAAAAGTTATCTTATGAGTGTATTTTAAAACTCATAAACCTTCATTCTCTCTTCCAAAATTCAACTCACAAATGCATTATTAGGAGCCTAACAAATGTTCTACCCCATGCAACCGTTTAAGCTTTAAAAAGGATAGCTATTAAGAGAAAGTAAAAATAAGTATGGAATCATTCCAATAGATTTCATTCTATTTCTCTGTATTTTAAAGGATCCGAACAATAAGAACATAAATGAAATCTGAATATAGTTTATGGGATAAATGCAACGACAACATAAATGCCAAAGGAGGATAGTTAATATATATATGGTCTAATAGTTAGAGGATGTAGACTTTTTTGTATTGTATAAATTATATTTAATCTTTATGTGACATTTGTTAAAGGGTAATCACACTACACCAATAAAGATTACTTTCTCAATACTTCATTTGATAATTTTAGAATGATATTGACTTACTATTTTTTACTTTAATTTACAGAACATTATTGTTTTGAGCGTGTTATTTTAAAACAATATTAATGGTTTCCCAATATTTTTTAAGAGTAAATTTAATGGATAGAATTGTGTGACATAAAGGATCATGAAGTCATGGACTACGCTCAAACTTGGATAACTGCATAATTTCATAACATCCTATAAAAAGCTTTAACTATAAAAAATGATTCCACATTTTCTATTTCTTTTATGAATTTTCTATGTATTTTGCTCATTAGACCCAATAGAAATGTCCAAACCAATCTAATCAGCAATGACTTGGTTTGAATTGGTCTAAAGATGAAAATGTCATCTGCCCTATTCAACCCAGACAACTTTATTTAGTCTGAATCTATTTTGACATAAATACCTAACTAGTCCCATAAAAGTATAGGTCAATTTATACAACTCGTGTTAAAATTTACGAACATTTTTTTGTTTAATTTAATCTAATTAAGACTTCACACCACATGCGACACATAATATTCAAAAAAATTACAAGATTTTTAAATACTAAATAAGCACCCCCAAAAAAAAATGAGTGCTCAAAGTTATGTTAATTTTATTGGGCACATCTAAAATAAAACAACAAAAACAAGGAATCTACTTCCCAGTACCAGGCCAGCAGTGTCTTTAGCCATCCAATCTGTACAAGCATTCAAGGAGCATTTCTTATATAAAAAATTATTAATTAATTTTTTTTTACTAATCACAAATAATGATATATTGAGTGACATAATTTTTGGAACAACATATATGCTCACGTGTATGGCTAATATTAACATTCCAATTCTTTTGTAGGAAGAAATAGGAATTTTATGCAACTTTAGTAGGATATCAAGCCAGAAAGAAATCTTAATTCTTGCGGTTGGATCAGATGATGTTAACAAATATATAATTTATAATTAAAAAATTATAATTATGTTAAGTTATTCTGATTTAACTTAGTTAGATAAAAAAATTATGATCCAAAGCAATTTGATTTTTGTTTGGCTAAGAGTACATACTACGATTATTTATAGTATGAATGACAATATGGGCCAGCTCAGTCCTGCTCGATCTGTCTTCGGCTCGACCTAACCCTTATTGTTAAAATGATCCAAAATGTCAGCCTAACTTATATTTGGTAGGGCTAGTGGGTTGGCAGACTGATCCATTTTTTCCTTCATAATAACCATATAATCAACTTAATTACAATTTCAAAAATAAATAAATATCACGCCTCATAAATGTCTTTTAAAACAAAAAATTGCAAATCAAAGTTCACAATCTCACAATAAGTCAATAACATATCGTCTTAGTTTAAAACTTGTTAGTTCTAAACAACAAGTCAACATAGTCTTAAACTTTTAGACTTTTATTAGTTTACGATAAAGTTTCTAACTCCTAAGTTTAAAACATTAGATGTTCTATTGGAATAAGATGCCTCCACTTTTCTATTACTACAACTATCAACATATTTCAAATCTTCTTCTTTTTCATCATCTACATTATCATTAAAACAAATAAATTATAATTACATTCTTATCCCATGTTCATGACATTTTCATAGGTACATTCTTGTTAATAAATTTAATGTATTTAAATGATAATTACATTCTTAATCATTGGTTTAATAACAAAATGAAAATCATTAGAACAAATAATTTAATTTGAGTTGCCATGAAGAGGTACCACAGACAATCATCTTCAGCTTGATGGGTTCACATGCCTTATTGGAAATGGAACTTTAATGGAAACAAGTGCGTGAGATGGAACATGATCTATCTTTCTAGTACGACGTTTCTATTTGACAAAAAAAGATACACATTTATAAAAGTCGGATTGAAGTTCTAATACTAAAATTTACTAAGCATGGTATTAAATATGTGACACATCTAATATTTAAAAATATTCATAACAAAAGTAATGATAATAATCTCAATCAATAACTTGTGTAGTTGAGCAAATGTACATATTCTACACCCATGATGAATAATAAATTTATGATGAGTAATAATTCTAAATTTCAATTAATATAAATAGTAATCATGTTTCCTAAGCAATGATCATTCTTCTAATTTTTTATTGATCAAAATAGTAATCATGATTTTAATTTTTTATTTCTTTAATTATTTATATTATTCAATTTATTAATATTACAATAAACAGTAATAATGTAATATATTTTATCAATAAGCTTCATATATTTACGAAGTTGACAATTTAGATTTATCAAATTTGTAAGGTTTACTTTGATTCAATTTATTGGTTTATTTAACTTCAATGAAAGTAAAAAAAAAAACTATATAACATAGTAATCGTTTTTGTAACATTTCAAAAAAATAAAAATAAAAATAAATAAATCTCAAAATAAGTATCCAACTCACTTAAAGCATATACTGAGTCAAATTCTCTACTAAAATATGTTCGCAATTCGCAATTGAATACATAATAACATAATTGACATATTTAAAAAAACTAAGTATCCAACCAAATAACTATTAACATAATAGTAAGTTGAAACTAAGACAAAAAACAAGTATCCATTAACTTCATTAGTTGACAATAATTGAAGACTATAGGATTAAGTTTGGTTTTTGCAATTTCAAAAAATGAGAAATCATGAACCCATCTATTTTAGAACGGTTTCACAAGTTTTAATATCTAACTGAACCATGAAAAAGAATCAACTTTTTTTAGTTCAATTTGATTTGATTTCATTAGTTTCACATTTCAGACCATATAATCTTAGACTTTAATCTCACCACCTCATAAATAAAGAATTGATATTTTTTAGAGGATACAAGTCTTATCAAATATCGGAAAATCTACTATTAGAGAGTATAAAGTCTAATATGAGATAAAGGTGATCATGCATCAAGTAAATAAATTTGTAACTTCTTACATTTTAAATTATTTTGAATAAAATAATTTAAAATTTTCAAATTTCTTATATTTCCTCAAATTTGAGAATTAGAGAAGATTGTGACTCCTTTTGAGTAAGTGAGCATCTTTCTGTATCACATAAAGTGTCACGATTATAGATTGAACTTTTATTATTTTGATTGTGCATAATACTTGAGAATTCATAAAACTTTACATCGCTTAATCACCTATTTACTGGATTTCACCAAAAAATATTTATTGGTACATTGTGTATTAATTTATGAAGTAAAAAACATGTCTATATTACATTTAAATATATACATATCCCACAAAATAAAATATTAATACATATACATAATTTTAAAAGTTAAAAACTATAAGGAGCCTAAAAAACTCAATGTAAAAAAATGTAAAATATTTCTCTAAATTTACTTAATATACAAATTACGAATGTTGACTTTCGAGTTCATCCTTAATAAATTATTTTGTAATTTCTCAACTAATATTCATGGACACACTATTTAAAATATCAAAATATAGTGATAATGATAGTGGATTCTAATTCTAAATAAATTGTAATAATATGTAGTGTGTTATAGACAAAGGGAAGATTTGAGAAAAAAATCACATATTATTCAATTTATTACTGAACATTTTTCATTTAAATATGAAAACACTAATTTATCCTTATTATCTATATTTATATTTGTACTACTATAAAGGGGATTAGCAAGTAGATGTCATTAGTTTTTCTTGATTTCATTTATCTTTTACACCAAATTATATTTTTGTATCTTACCCCTTACTCATGTTATATTTTTAAAATCAAACATATGATTATCACTAATAATAAATTTTATATATAGTTTAAAGATTTCAGTCTATGTAATTTTTATTTATGTTAGTATGAACCTATAATAATAAGTTATTTGATAAAAAGAAATGTTGGCATGTTAAAGCACTAAATTATTTTATTGATATAATGAAACTTATATTAATAGAAAATAATCTATTACTCACCATTTATGTTATTCTTAAATAAATAAAAACTTTAACTTTATGTTAATAGTGTACAACTCATTTTAACAATCATCTATTCTTGATTCTAATCCTCGTATGACTTTTGAATAAAGACACGTAATAAAACTAATACAATCTTATTTATATATTTTTAAAATAATAATATATGTTTGAGAATATTGAATGCTCTTTTAATATCATTAATTCAATAAAATAAAAATATATGATGGGAGGGTTAGAAAGGAAAGGGTTAAGAAAAGAAAAGAAAAAGAAAAGAACGAAAAAGTGAGGTATGAACAATGAACAATGAACTATGAAGCAAGAAGTGTTGTTCGTTTATAAAAGCCTCCTCGTCCATTATAAAGGGAACCTTCTTCGTACTTCTTCTCTTTCCCCTTTTCATTCTAATCTCATCTTCCCATTTTCTAAACTTTTCTTATTTCTCTCCCCCTTCATTATTTCACTCTTTCTTCTTCTCTAATCTTGAGTTATTCCAACAAAGACTTCACCTTTTACTTCAAACAAAAAGTAAAACACATTTTCTATCAAGGGTCTTCTTTGTTTTTTCATTTTAACTCTAATGCTTGAATCTCTTCTTAAAGATTCAGACATCGATTAATTCTAGTTCTTTGTCGTGAGTTGAGTCTAGTTGTTAGTTTTGGAAGGATTTTCTGTGTAAATAAGGTTAGATCGGTCAAAATCCTAGATTTTTGGGTGTAGCCTCCTCCTTTGATATTATTTGATTCCCAGGAGGATTTGCATTAACTAAAACGAAAACAGAAAAAAAAAAACAATAAAAAATAGGAAATTGATTTATAGTTTGTTTAAAAGTCAAATCCCAAAATTTTATTGTGGGTTTTACCAAATACTCCGCACTTGATCTTGTATTTTTTAGACAATTTTAGTGATCAGTATTTTGGTAGGTGCTAAAGGATATAACTTTTTAGACAATTTGTTTTGTTGATTGTTTTTCCAAATACTTTGCACTTGGTTTCATTTGATTTTGTGAAAGAATTTTGTTCATATCATAATGTTGAAATTTAGGTAGGGGAAAGTAAGACCCTTTTTTGTTTTTGTGTTGGGTTCTCTGTTTTGGGTCATTACATCTTATATGGGAATACCTGATAATTCATCACTAGATCTAATAGAAAAGATTAGGTCTTGGGTTTCTCAGGGATTAAGTGATTTGTCTTGTGTATGTGAGAAATTTGATATGCACAAAAGTGGTTGCAAAATGTGTTGTCAGTGCAATAAGAACATGGATGAGTTGTTGACTCAGCACAAATACAATTGCAAAGGTTGTGGTCATTGGATTTGTGGAGAGTGTATAAGAGGTTGTGGTCTTGTTCCGAATATTGATTCTGATAACAGCACTGCAATCAAGGAAATAATTAGTTGTAAGTTCTGTTCAGATGATGCTAATAGGAAGAGTAGTGAGAAAGTGCACCCTTCAGCTTCTCCACAAGAGAGTCCGAGACAATGTTCCGAGCCACCTTCACCATGTTTTGGTGTCGAAAGTGAAAGAATTAGTTCTCCACAGAACAGTGAATTGAGTCAGGGAAATCACTTTGAAAGCTATTTACAATACCAAAATTGTGGTACTCACCCTTCTTCAGTATCTACTCATCTATCTACCTTCAGGTAATCATAATTTAATCTTCATTGCAGGTTACATGTTTTCTTTTTATATTTTTTTTAAAACTTCATTAAAAATAATTATTGCATGTTGCATCAAAATGGTGTGCTGTGTTGTGTGACGACGAAAAGAAAAGGGTGAAGTTTTGTTAGCTTTAATTTCAAATATATGTTTCTCAAGAATAGGTGAACAAATTGTCTTTCTTAATTGTTTGAAACTCGTTCAACTTGAATAATTCATGTAATCCTACCTTCCCTCTTTAATACTGCTGAGTTCTTTCTACATGTATTATTGATTATTCATTATCGCATATTGCTTCAAAACAGTGTGCTGTGTATTGTTGGTTATTGCACACTGCATCAAAGTTGTGCGCTGTGTTGCGTGACGATGAAAAGCAAGGGTGAAGTTCTGTTAGCCTTTTAATTTTGAATCTTTTTTTAATTATTTGAATGTGCTTTATATAAAATGTAGGACTGACGAAAAAGGGACGGAGGATTCTCAGAAGCAATTTCTCAACCAATCACGTACATTTTGTGACAATTATTCAGATAAAGATTTAAGTAGCATTAGTGCTAGACATGACATTTATAACTATAATTCCGTGGGGTCATGTCCTTCAGAGAGCCCCTCTCGGAATGGTTTTACTTCTAGCAGGTTGGAGCAGCTCCCTGTACAGAAGGGGCAAGTGAAAAGCCCCACCTCTCAGTATGATGCTCCCATTGGTCAACAAAGTGTGGCAGTTTTAAGTAAGCCTGAACCAGGGATTGAGGATGCATATAATACTGCTTACTTTTCTGATGACTTGTCAATTTTCCAGAACCAGAATGAGAATTCACAGAGACCATTGGATTTTGAAAACAATGGTCTTATCTGGTTCCCCCCACCGCCTGACAATGAAAACGATGATGCAGATGGTAATTTCTTTGCATATGATGATGAAGATGATGATATTGGCGACTCAGGTGTTTTTTCCTCATCCAGTAGTCTATCTGATATGTTTCCTGCAAAGGAGAAACATAATGAGGAAACCAAAGAACCTTTAGAAACTGCTATACATGGGCATTTTAGAGCTCTAGTTTCACAACTTTTGGAGGGAGAGGGAATTAAAGTTGGTAAGGAAAGTGATCCTGAGGACTGGCTTGGTATAGTTGCAACACTAGCTTGGCAGGCCGCTAACTTTGTGAGACCAGATACAAGCAAAGGAGGCAGTATGGATCCTGGTGATTATGTTAAGGTCAAATGTATAGCATGTGGAAGCCCAAGTGAGAGGTAACATGTTTCAAAATTTTCCTGTATACCTTGTCAATCAGCGCCATATTCCTAGGCATTTCTATCTGATGAAACCATAAATTATGATTTTTTGTTTTGCAGCACACTTATCAAGGGAGTAGTTTGTACAAAAAATATTAAGCATAAGCGCATGACCTCTCAATACAAAAAGACGAGGCTACTCCTCCTAGGAGGAGCACTGGAATATCAAAAGGTTCCAAACCAACTGGCTTCTTTTAATACATTGTTACAGCAGGTACTTTCTTGATTCACCTATGGATAGTCTTCTGTTAAGTTTGTTTTACATGGGAAGAATTTCTGATTTATCGTAAACGATGGCAGGAAAATGATCACCTGAAGATGATTGTTTCAAAAATTGAGGCTCTTCGCCCGAATGTTCTGCTGGTAGAAAAAAGCGTAGCTCCATATGCCCAGGAATATTTGCTGGCAAAGGAGATCTCTTTGGTATTGAATGTTAAAAGGCCTTTGCTAGAGCGTATAGCTCGATGCACCGGTGCTATCATCACTCCGTCAGTGGATAATTTATCTAAAGCACGCTTGGGGCACTGCGAATTGTTCCGTTTAGAAAGAATTGTAGAAGATCATGAGTCTGCTAATCATTTGAACAGAAAGCCCAAAACATTAATGTTTTTTGAAGGTTGTCCTCGGCGTTTGGGTTGCACGGTAATCTCCCTTTTTGCATGTCGCTTCATCTTGTAAAATTCATAAATGATGTTTGTACTTTATCTTACATGCTTATTCAATTTTTGTGAGAGCAATGGATATTTGGAGTGGAGTCTGTTCTCATTGTGGTTCCTATTATAGGTCTTACTAAAGGGAACATGCCGTGAAGATTTGAAGAAAATTAAGCATGTCGTGCAATTTGCAATTTTTGCAGCCTATCATTTATCTCTAGAGACCTCATTCCTTGCTGATGAAGGTGCTACCCTACCTAAAATGATAATAAAACCGTCAACTCATTTGCCAGAGAATGCAACTGCTGATACTGATTTAAAGCTTGGAACTTCGGGATCAGCACAAGAGCATCATTATGACCCTCGTTTAAACTCACATATAGGCACCATGGTGGATTATAGGGTTGAGAATGTACTCTCTGACTCATACTATAATAATTTAACTTCTGATTTGAATGTAAAACCAGATTATTTGAATCAGTGCAATGAATCAGAGGGGGACACTATATCTAATATGAGAGACCTTTTGCCACCAGAGTTGCAAGAAGCCATGGTTGAAGAGGAGAGAGGTTGTGGTGAAGTTGCTGAGCCAATGAAAGACAAGATCAACGAGGATGATTTTTCTGGGGAATACTTTTCCGCCACTGATAGTCATCAGAGCATACTGGTGTACTTTTCTAGTCACTGTGTGTCAAAAGCAGCTGTTTGTGAACGCACTAGATTGCTGCGCATAAAGTTTTATGGTTCTTTTGATAAGCCACTTGGGAGATATCTTCGTGATGATCTGTTTGAAGAGGTACGTCATGTCTAGCTTTCCGCATTTCACCGTTACCTACTAATTCTGAAGTGAAGTGATAATTGATAAGTTTTACTTTTTCCCCAGACATCTTACTGTTCGTCTTGTAAAGAGCCAGCGGAGGCACATATCCTTTGTTTTATGCATCAGCAAGGGAATCTTACAATCAATGTTCGGCGCCTTACTTCTGTGAAGTTACCAGGGGAAAGAGATGGAAAGATTTGGATGTGGCATCGATGTCTGAGGTGTCCTCATGTGGATGGAGTGCCACCAGCAACTCGGAGAGTCGTTATGTCAGATGCTGCCTGGGGATTGTCTTTTGGGAAGTTCTTGGAACTTAGCTTTTCAAACCATGCAACTGCTAATCGAGTTGCAAGCTGTGGACATTCTTTGCAGAGAGACTGCCTTCGTTTCTATGGGTAAGTCATCCAGACAAGGGATAACCCTAAATCATTATTATGTAATTTTTGTTGTTATTGATACTTGAAATTGATAAACAACCTGTTGTAACAGATTTGGGAGTGTGGTAGCTTTCTTCCGATATTCTCCTATTGATGTTCTTTCTGTCCACCTGCCCCCATCTGTGCTGGAATTTGGTCACATCCAAGAGGAGTGGATTAGAAAGGAGGCAGGAGAGGTTATATTAAATTATTATTTTTAATATGTGCTTTACTATTTCAAAAAACGTGGTGCTCAACAATATCAAGGATTGGATGTCAAATTTTAACTTTCTTCTTTTTTTCTTTTCCTCTTCTGTATAGCTTTTTAGTAAAGTGGAAACCTTGTATGTGGAGATATCAGATGTGCTTGAACGCTTGGAAACAAAGATTTCATCTCCTGGCACAGGGAATGAATTGTCAGATACCTTTGACATTTTTAACCACATACTCGAGCTGAAAGATATGATTCAAAGAGAAAGAACTGATTATCATGTGAGAAAACTAGTTTTATTGGGTATCCATGTACATGTATCATATATATATATATATCAGGAAATTTGGTACATAGAACCTTGTAGAGTGCAAGTGTCGTATGTGCGTGCTTATTCTACCATTATTGTGAAGTATATACTTATCTCTAACTACTCTGTTTCCCACTTTTCTTGTGCATGTGTATGCGTAGTGTTTGCTACAACCGGCCCCAGAGACTCCACAACCAGGGAAGGTGGCTTTGGACATTCTGGAACTAAATTGCTTGAGGCGGTCACTTCTAATTGGTTCACATGTTTGGGATCACCGGCTAAACTCATTGGACTCTCTCATTAAAAAAAGTTTAACTTCCAAGGTTAAACCAGTAATTGAATTGTGTGCAGAGGTTAAAGAATTAAGAGTTGACTCAATTCACAAGGATCAGAGTCCTGACAGTGAGCTTGAGCAAAACAATCCTCAACCTTTAAAATTGCACGAGTCTGGTGAAAGTCACATGGTTGGAGAGCAGGATAACATGCTTGAACCGCATGCTTCGGTTGCCTTTACATCATATGATCTTGATGAGGAAGTATGTTTAGATGGTAAATTTATTGGCAACAGAACATTATCCCAGTGTTTTCCACCAGAGGAGTCCAATCTTTCTGAGAAAATAGATTCTGCATGGACTGGAACTGATGAAGACCCAACGAATGTTGAACCACTTCATACATATCAACCCAATATTGTTGCTGCTGGATCTGTTTTGCATTCGAATCAAAATCACAACCCTCCCTTTAGAAGGTTGAAGCATCCAATTAGAGTTCAGTCTTTTGATTCGGCATTAAGAGTTCAGGAGAGAATGAGGAAGGTCTTGCCCTCTTCATCACATTTTTCGCAAATTAGATCTTTTCATGCTTCTGGAGATTACAGGAATATGATTAAAGATCCTGTCTATAATGTAGTGGAATCCAACTTTCACATGTTGCCATGGGAAACACAGAAGCTAAATTTAATACTGAGCTCAACACCATCATTCATTTCCTCCATATCTCGCATAGCTGATGGTGCTCGGTTGCTGGTTCCCCAAACACATAATAGTGATATAGTTATTGCTGTTTATGACAATGATTACTCTAGCATAATATCCTATGCCCTTAGTTCCAAAGAATATGAAGATTGGGTTTCTGATAAGTCAGATCTACATGGTGGGAGCTGGGATGCTCGAGAGAGAAACAGAGAAGACTCAGCTACTTCCAGCTTCTCTGCCGCATGGGCCTCTCTGGACTTGAATTATATCAATTATGGTAATTATAGGTCTGAAAGTGCTGCATCTTCGATTGATTCACTTATGAAGGACTCCAAAAAACCTTCACATTTACAAGTTTCTTTTGGCGATGATTCTTTGGGTGCTGGTGGTAAAGTGAATTTTTCTGTCAATTGCTATTTTGCGAAGCAGTTTGACTCACTTAGGAGGAAGTGCTGCCCTAGTAAAGTTGATTTTGTGCGATCCTTGAGCCGTGGCCAGAGATGGACTGCACAAGGTGGGAAAAGTAATGTGTATTTTGCGAAGTCATTGGACGAAAGATTTATTATTAAACAAGTCACAAAGACAGAATTGGATTCCTTTGTAGAATTTGCACCTCAGTATTTCAAATACCTGATGGATTCTATGAACTCTGGAGGTCCAACTTGTCTTGCCAAAATTCTCGGTATTTATCAGGTGAGAACTCATTCTCTGGCCTTAGGTTACAAGCTCCAGCATGCTTGATTTGATAAATGGTAAAAATTATGGTTTATTATATAATCTTGTTTGGTTGCAGGTCATTGTCAAGTACACTAAAGGTGGCAAGGAAACAAAAATAGATCTGATGGTAATGGAGAATCTCTTTTACAATAGAAAGATATCCAGGGTATATGATCTTAAGGGCTCAGAAAGATCTCGCTACAATTCAGATACTACAGGGACAAACAAAGTAATGCTTGACATGAATCTGTTAGAAGCATTGAGAACGAAACCCATGTTTCTTGGAAGTAGGGCTAAGCGAAGTCTCGAGAGAGCTGTGTGGAATGACACATCCTTTTTGGCGGTAACCTTTATTTTTATTCCAGTTCACCTATAAACTGTTGAAAGTTTTATCCTGAATTTTTTCTAGTGTTATTTACAATCTGATGTTCTTTTTTTGGCATAATGGGTTGTGCCTAAGATAGCATTCACAGATAGAATAGAACCAAAATGATTCATACTTTTACCACATGTCTCATTCTATTTTATTTACAAAATGCACCAAGCAAAAAATAGAACCTATATGTTCTGCTTCATTCCAAATTAAAAAGGTCTACTAAACATGATTTCTTGACATATATGCCTCAAACCATGCACACATGTAATGATATTTATAACCCTTGATACTTTGTGCATAAACAATACTTACCTATTGTATCAAGGCCAGATGTGACACACAAGTTTTAACATCCCATTTTCCTGGTTTTGTTTATTTTAGTTTTAGTCATTGTGCCTTTTTTGTAAGGTTGTTGTGTTACTCACTAGTTTCTTCCATTCTGGTTCAGTCTATTGATGTTATGGATTATTCATTGCTGGTTGGGGTAGATGATGAGAGCAAGGAGCTGGTTATGGGAATCATTGATTTCATGAGGCAATACACATGGGACAAGCATTTGGAAACATGGGTAAAAGCTTCTGGGATTCTTGGTGGTCCAAAAAATGCAGCCCCTACTATTGTTTCTCCTAAACAATATAAGAAAAGGTTCAGGAAGGCTATGACTACTTACTTTCTTACCTTACCCGATCAGTGGTTTTCTTGAAGTGTTTTATATATCATTGCTTTCTTGGTTATATTTTGTATTTTTTGTACCTTAATTTTGAATTTAAATGTTCATACAAATGGGAATATCATAATAAATGAGAAGATACTTACATTGTGCCTATGTTGAGTTGTTGACTAATGCTACTTGCACAACATTTTCTGACTTTGCTGTATCTTCATGTGTTAATATGAGACCTTTAGGTGGGAGTGATAGTTTGGTAAAACATTTTTGGAGTGACAACTCCAAGATTCAAACAGTTATTTTTCAAAACTAATTCGCAATTAGAGGAGTAATAACATAGGCCAGTGAGACAAAGTGAAAAGTTATCCTTGCCCCTTAATGGACACTTTGTGGCTTATAACAATCGGAAAGAAGTTGAATTATGTCTTTGATGTATGTTAAACTTTTACCTTAAAACCAATTGACATGAGATGAGTAATCTAATATATATTTAAAGAGTAAATTACGTTTACACTCTCTGAGTTTTAGTGAAAATATATAAATCACCCCTAGTTATATAGGGACAACCCTAAAGGAGAAATAAATATAATTTCTTAAACAAAAAATAGTGATGAGTATAATTATATTAAACAATGGTATATTATGGAGATAATTCCAAATAATATAAGAATCAATGTTTATTCATTATTTTGGTTAGTTACAATATTATATAAGAATGATTTAAACTCCTCTTAGAATTACTTATACAATTTGTAACGGATCAATTTTCTTCAATGTATTAAACAAAAAATGGTTTCTTCTTCTTCTCTTTTCTCCACCTCTAACCAAACCCATAACATCCAGAACCAACCAATTAAGGGATTTTAATTTTATTCCTTATCGGTACAACCACTTAGAGCATTTACTAATTGGAATTTCAGTACACAATTTCATATCATTCATTTCTCTTCTCTGTATGCACCTAACTTTTCATTCCCTTTGCCTTCAAATGTATTTTTTGTTCATCTCTTCTATTCAGGCTGTAAGTTTATTGTTAGTGAACTACTCCCCTGTTTTAGAGGCTTCAAAATTGTATAACATGCAGAAATCATGTCTCACATCCATGATTTCAAGATTCATTTCTCCTAGCCACAATTTCATAATAAAATTGTATTTAGTGGCCACGATTTCATAGTTCTCGTGCTCTTCAACCACCAGTTCCTCTGGAGAGAGAAAAAAGAAAGTGAAATTATGCATGAAAAACATTGAGATCTCCAAAATCTACACCTTCCCCATAAATTTTACAAAAGTTACATGAGAATCGTAAATAAAAAATCAACCTACACTACTTTGATAAATTTTCAGTAAAACTTGTTTCATTAATATTAATAAAACTTCTTAGCTTAATAATTTGTAAACGAACCAAGCCATACCTGCTTTAGTTATACCAATGTTTGTATTATCTAGATATGCCTGATTTTATTTAACTAATTATATATTATATAAATGTATTTTACATTATTTTTAAAATATAACTATTAACTTCAACCACAAAATATTTTTAGTTTATAATCTGCAAGTAATAGAGTATACACTGTTTGATTATCCCAAAAATTAACCCAAGATTTGTTGGGCATTCCAAGTGTGAATAAATAAGTTTCACATTGGGTAAAAATTGATTAGTTAAAGAGCATATAAGTGGATAGACTCATAGACCTAATATCTTTATATGCTTCTTTCACTTAGCCCATGGAAGAATGTTGTAACCCATGGATAAAGATCTCCCAACAAGTGGTATTAGAGCCGATGGTTCGACGGCTCAACAGAGTAATCCATGAGGGATCCTTGTGTCAAAAGTCGTCCTGACGAGAGGTCAAGGCGGCATGTTCCGTTGATGAAAGGATAAGGCGGCATGTTCCGTTGATGAAAGGATATGACAGCATGTTCCATTGATGAAAGGATAAGCCAACGGCGGTACAAGTAGATAGATGTTGGAGAATTGAGTAAGAAAGAAGAAGGAAAGTGAAGAAGAATGAGGTAGAAGATTGAAAGAAATTGAATCAATGAATATGCATATACTTCAAACTATCACAAGCTAATATACTACTTTCTATAACAAGATTAACTAACTTTAACCACTTGCTATATCTAGAAGCTACAAACTAACTCAACTAACTCTAATGATTACAATTATTAACACCACCTCTTAATCAAAGAGTTACCCTTTTACAAGATATAGCAACAAAACAACTACACAACCTTATCATCAAAGCTATGTACATTCAACATATCTCTAAACCTTTTAAACTTGTCAACCTTGAGAGCCTTTGTCAAAATATCAGCCTTTTGCAAATCTGTTGAACAATGCACCATCTTAACCCTTCCCTTTCCAACTTGATCTCTTAGAAAGTGGAACCTTGTCTCAATGTGTTTACTCCTTCCATGGCTAATAGGATTCTTTGGTAAGCTTATGGCTGATTGATTGTCCACCCTTAGCTCGAAGTCCTCAAACTCTCCATAACTCAATTATGTCATCAAGTGTATCAGCCATAGACCTTGGCATGTGGCATTGCAGACTGCAATGTATTCTGCTTCATAAGTTGAGATCGCAACCACATCTTGCTTCCTTGAATTCCATGACATAGGTGCACCAAAGATGGTGAATACATACCCTGAGGTGCTTCTCCTATCCTCTTTATCTCCACACCAATCAGAATATGAAAAACCAACAAATCCTGATTCATTCTTCTGGTTCTGCTTTGGAAACAGAACACCATAGTTTGGTGTTCCCTTTAAGTATATGAGGATCCTCTTTGCTGCTACCAAGTGTGATTGAGTAGGGCTTGCCATGTACCTGCTTATCACTCCTACTCCATAGGTTATTTCGGGTTTGCTATGGCAGATGAATCTAAGACATCCAACCATCTGTCTATAGAGAGTTGCATCTGCAAGCATTTCAGGCTCTGCTTCACTTGGTTTCTGATTTCCTTCTACTAGCACTAATGTAGGCTTGCAATTCATCATCTTAAATCTTTCTAGTACATCTCTAATATACTTTCTCTGGTGCATTATGATTCCTCTTGGTGTCTTGAGGAACTCTATGCCAAGGAAGTATGCTAGCTCTCCTAGATCAATCATTTCAAACTCTGATTTGAGTTCTCATTTTAGCTTCAAAATCTCAGCCTCATTGCTTCCTATAATCACCAAATCATCTACATACAGGCAAATTAGAGTTAGTTCACCTGTGCCAGTCAGATTGACATAAACACCATGTTCTACTCTGCATCTGATGAAGCCAATTGGTGTTAGGAATGAATCAATTCTCTTGTTCCAAGCTCTTGGAGCTTGCTTCAATCCATACAACGCCTTTTTCAATCTCAACACCTTTGTTCTATCTACTGATGTCTCGAATCCAAGTGGTTGGGTAATGTATACCTCTTCCTCTAGAGGTCCATTGAGAAAGGCACTCTTGACATCTAGTTGCCATTGTTTCCAACCATTCCAGCTAGCTAAGGCCACAATGAGTCTAACTGTT
>NW_017723602.1:0-4239 GCF_001865875.1 Lupinus angustifolius
CACTCTTGACATCTAGTTGCCATTGTTTCCAACGATTCCAGCTAACTAAGGCCACAATAAGTCTAACTGTTTCAAACCTGGCAACTGGTGCAAAAACTTCATCATAGTCATAACCTTCCTTTTGCATGAAATCCTTTGCTACAAGCCTTGCTTTGTGTTTAGCAATGCTTCCATCTGGTCTCAGTTTGACTTTGTATACCCATTTCACAGCAATAGGCTTCTTGCCAGCAGGTAATTCTGCTTCTTCCCATGTGTCATTCCTTTTGATGGACTTGAGTTCTTCATTCATTGCATCACACCAAACATCTTTTTGGACTGCCTCATTGAAACTGATTGACTCAACCTCACCTAGGAGTGCCAAGTGAACTAGGTCTCCTTCATCTGTGATCACATCATCTCAGAACATTTCAAATTCACTGAGCCTTAGTGGTAGATGTCTTGTTCTGGTTGGCCTGCACTAAGCATCCCTGATCACTTGATTATGTGAGTCAGATTCTAAGACTTCTGCAGGTTCATGATCTTCTTGCAGAGGAAACATGGTAGGCGTCTTGTTGTGCTCAACTTTCTTTAGAGATTCATTCCAAGAACTCAACTCATCAAAGTAGACATCTCTATTGAAGTTTATTTGCTTGGTGATAGGATTCAAGAGTTTGTATGACCCTGTTGAGTGATATCCAACATGGATCATTAGTTCACTCTTATCATCCAACTTCTTCCTCAATTGGTCAGGAATGTGTTTATAACACACTGATCCAAACACTCTTAGGTGCCCTACTGATTGTTTCTTTCCAGTCCAGGCCTCTTCTGGAACTTGATTGATCAGTGCTTTAGTTGGACATCTATTCAGAACATATGTTACTGTCATCACAACTTCATCCCAAAGGTTAAGAGGTAGACTTTTGCATTTCAGCATGCATCTCACCATATTCATGATAGTTCTGTTTCTTCTCTCAACTACACCATTGTGTTATGGTGTGTAAGGGGCAGTCACCTCATGAATCATGCCATGTGCTTCACAGAAAGATTCAAGCTCTCTTGAGGTGAATTCACCACCTCCATCAGTTCTAAGGATCCTTAGTTACTTCCCTGATTGCTTTTCTGCTAGAGCTTTGAACTTCTTCAGGTTCTCAAACACTTCACTTTTGGCCTTGATGAGATAAGTCCACATTTTCCTGCTGAAATCATCAACAAAAGACACAAAGTATTTGTTTCCACCTAGTGAGGGGACCTCAAAAGGCCCACACACATCAGAATACACAATATGTAGTATATCTAAGGCTCTTGTTTGAGTATGCTTACCAAATGTAGACCTGGTTTGTTTGCTAATCAAGCAACTGTCACATGCTGAGTTTTGAGGCTTGATTTCTGGCAACCCAATGACCAAATCTTTGGTGCTTAACAGATTGAGATCTTTGTAGTTGAGATGACCATATCTCAAATGCCAGAGCAGAGATTCATTTGAGGCTGCTTCTGCATTGAGACACTCAGAGTCTCTAATTCTAAGCTAAATTTGGAAAGTTCTGTTGTTTGATAGAGGAGCTTGTAGAATTCTTCTTTTCATGTTGTCTAGGACCTCCATAACTCCATTGTTTAGCCTCATAGTGAAGCCTTTTTCATGCAGTTGTCCTAGACTTATGAGGTTTGTCCTCATTTCAGGAACAAGCAACACATCTGTGATATAAGCTCTCTTGCCATTCTCCAATTTGAGAGGAATATCTCCCATTCCTTCAGTGATCACCACTCTGTTATCTGCAAATTTGACCTTGATTCTCTTGCTTGGATCAAAATGCACAAGCCACTCTTTATGCCCAGTCATGTGGTTAAAGCAGCCACAGTCCAAGTACCAAGTGTCACTTCTTCTTGTTGTGCAATCTGTTGTCATCATAAACTGCACAACTTCCTCATCAGATTCATTAATCTCTTCTTTGGCAAGGTGTGATTTTGAATCTTGCCTCCTCTGATTCTGATTCTTGCTAGGAGCTAGGCACTCATTTGAGTAGATGATTTCTGGCAACCCAATGACCAAATCTTTGGTGCTTAACAGTTTAAGATCTTTGTAGTTGAGATGACCATATCTCAAATGCCAGAGCAAAGATTCATTTGAGGTTGCTTCTGCATTGAGACACTCAGAGTCTCCAATTCCAAGCTGAATTTGGAAAGTTCTGTTGCTTGATAGAGGAGCTTGTAGGATTCTTCTTTTCATGTTGTCTAGGACCTCCATAACTCCATTGTTTAGCCTCATAGTGAAGCCTTTTTCATGCAGTTGTCCTAGACTTATGAGGTTATCTGCTATCCTCTCATTAAGCCTCTGCTCATGAGCTTCAAGTGATCCTTGAAGCTCCTCAACCTTCATGTTCTCCACTCTTCCTGATTCTTCTATGGCTATCACTACATTATCAAACCTTGGAGTTACTGACCTTATCACTTTTTCTACAATGATTGCATCCTCCATCTTTTCACCACATGCTTTCATAGCATTGATGTGTGTGATCAATCTTGTGAAGAAAACATCAATTCCTTCACCTTCTTCCATCTACATGAGTTCATATTGCCTTCTCAAGGTTTGTAGATGAGATTTCTTTAGCTGAGCTGCTCCTGCATAGTGCTTTTCTAGCACACCCATGCTTCCTTTGCCGTTGCAGATCCTGCAATCTTTTCAAAATGAGCATTGTCTACAGCTTGATGGAGGAGACATATTGCCTTGCAGTCTCGTTTCTTATTCTGTTTGTGTGCATTCCTTTGAGCTTCGGTGGCTCCTTCTTCCAAGGTTGGCAGCCCCTCTTCCACGATGTCAGCAACATCTTGATATCCAAGTATTGCCTTCATTTGTATGCACGATCTACTCCAGTTTTTGCCATCTAACACGGGAAGAGTTGTGACATAATTCCCTGTTGTTTGTGCCATTTTCTTCTTGCAGCGGAAAGCTTTGTTGGTCCTTTCAAGGCTCTTGATGCCAAATGTTGGAGAATTGAGTAAGAAAGAAGAAGGAAAGTGAAGAAGAATGAGGTAGAAGATTGAAAGAAATTGAATCAATGAATATGCATATACTTCAAACTATCACAAGCTAATATACTACTTTCTATAACAAGATTAACTAACTTTAACCACTTGCTATATCTAGAAGCTACAAACTAACTCAACTAACTCTAATGATTACAATTATTAACAATAGAGAGCTGAGCTTTGGTGTATCCAATACATTGGGAAAAAAATGAATGAGTTAAAGAACATATAAGTGGATAAACTCATAGACTTAATGCCTTAAGGTTTTGGATCAAGATGTGGTGTCAATCCCACTTATATGCTTCTTTCAATTAACCCATGAAGGAATGTTGTAACTCATGGATGAAGATCTCCCAACAAGATTCACCACTGAATATTTTAAAAGAAAAATGTATACACATGTGCATTGATACAACATAAAAACTCTTGCCCATAGATAAATATAACAGTCTATTTTAAAAAAATACAAGTTACAACGATGTTATAAATTAAATTGATGGAATCCATCAATCTACAAAAGTTTTAACATGGTGCCTTGATTCGCCAATAAGGAAGATGGGTAGAGTACATTTGAGGGAAAGTGTTACCTTTTCAATCTTTGATCATGTATGGTGGTGGATATGAAGATTCGTCCATTTTACTTTATCATTATTTTTTCTCAAACGATGCCTATCTGTTTTTACTTTCTTATAATACATGCATCACAAACATTTTATAAGGATCAATCACTAGGCAAATAAAAAAATTATGATGTTATCATTAGGGTGCGTTTCGATTGGGCCTAAGATGCGTTCTTTGAAAGGGAAGTTTGAGTTTATAGGACAATGATCTTTGTCCCAAGATAATTCTATGTATCTTGTAACGTCCCGAAAAATACTTCTCAAAAATATTGCGGAAAAATGGGTAAATTTTTTTTTGAAATGGTGATGTATAAAATTGTTTCCTTTTAAAACCTTCCTTTTCCGGGACATCACTTTTAGTAACTCAAATGCGGAAAATCAACTTATCGTTATCGAATGATAACTTAACCTGATTCACAATTTTCTGAATAACACAATGCATATAAACGGTTAAGTCATCTTTAGTTCATACAAACTAAGTCAACAAAGGCGGAAACTACATCGCCACTAACATATACAAAATCCAAAAAGAAAGGGCGGAAATACTAATCATCACCAACAGACACTAAACAAAGACATGAACAAGCTGAAGCCGTCAGTGTTTCAAAAGTCACAA
>NW_017723603.1:0-498 GCF_001865875.1 Lupinus angustifolius
TTCCTAGTGGCTAACTCCAAAGCTAGGGTACTGCCTCTCCTCAATTCCGCATGCCCCCTCCTGGAACATCACGGACGGGTAGCTCCAAATCCGAGCAAAGCTGTCTACCTGACGAGCACACGTCCGAAAAGCAAGTAATAGAAAAAGAAGAGAAATAGAGAGAGTAAGACATATAATGAACATAAATTCATTGACGACGTGGACTTACTCAGAATATTACACTCAGACATGAAAAACAGTTCATATATAACATGAGTAATATAACCAAACTCATCAATTGTTCTCATAAACAATTATCTAATTCACATGAGTAATATAACCAGACTCCTCAATTATTCTCATAAACAATTATCTAATCAACTTATGTAATGTAAACAATACTTATTCCCATGAATATCATAATTCACCATTTATCAATATATCATTCATCGACAAGATGTCATGACTATAATTAAATAACACATAAGTGGAGATCATAATCCAAATAATAACATACAC
>NW_017723604.1:0-316 GCF_001865875.1 Lupinus angustifolius
CCATAAGTAATAATATGTGCATAATGTTAATGATGCATGATGTTTGTAACTCAAATGTGGGAATCCACTTCCACAAGTGCAATATATGCATGCTATGTCATGATCATCCACCTCACACGAATATCCTCCCAATAACCTAGTCGGAAAAAAAAAACCAAGAGTACAGGTCCATACCAAGCCACTTTGTATGCACCCAAAATAACATATCCTCGCAAGGAATTAAAAATACATCGATCGGTTCCCTCAGGAACAGTCCTACCTGGACCTAGGTCGTACAAACGCTTTCTGGGCACCCTCTCATTGATCTCGAATGCAA
>NW_017723605.1:0-586 GCF_001865875.1 Lupinus angustifolius
TTGTCAGAGATCGTCTAGTTTGGCGTGTGAGAACTGCCCGATCCAACAGGGTGTCCTCTCCCAGGAATACAAGGGACTCACCTCACCTAGACTCTCCTTCAAAGCATTGTTGATGAATCACCGTCCAACAACGCCGTCCCTCTCAACATCATGGTGCTCTAAGTCATCCCGTCAATTTCCTCTCCACTACTCCATTATTAACCATATGCATATGAACACTAACCGCAGTTAGATGATTAAATCTTTTAATCATTATTTATCATGCTTGGCCCACCTTAAGTTATCTCCCTCAGGAATGCTTCTTGTGGGTCCCGATCTTACGTTAACACGTAATATAAAGGAAATACATCCCACCACTACGACTATCGTTGAATACCCTGGACGGTCCTAGACCAAGCCACTTATGGTCAGATGATCTCGCTCCGTGGTATCACGTATCCTTTTCTGGGCATCGCCCTAAATCATACATCATTCTCGGATTATTTTTTTTTAAAATTAATTTCCGAGTTTGACTATTTAATTCCAACACCTTGAATACTTTACTTTTTAATTCAATTACGGTGTTATACCAAAGTAGTTTATATCA
>NW_017723606.1:0-521 GCF_001865875.1 Lupinus angustifolius
TACTCAAACAATCAATCCAAATAGTCAAACACAATCACTGTCTCTCGCCCAAGCGAGGATCCTTCGCTCAAGCGAAAATTCAATCAACAATGCCATTTTAAAACTGGGCATCTCTCGCTCAAGCGAGGCCCTCTCGCCCAAGCGACAATTCATCTTTAAATTTCAATTAAACTTAAGCCTTCCTCGCCCAAGCGAGACATCATTAAAATCCTGTTTTTTTTTCGCCGAAGCGAAACTTTTGCTCGCCCAGGCGAGAAATCTCTCGCCCAAGCGAGAGAGTTCCCAATTTTCATCGAATTCCTGGGCTTTTTTCGCCTAAGCGGGACCTTTGCTCGCCTAGGCGAGGCTTGCTCGCCCAAGCGAGAATTTGTCGCCCGGGCGAGGAGTTCCAGAACCCAAGACTTCCCCTCGCCTAGTCCTCGCCCAGGCGAGAGTTTCTCGCCCAAGCGACAGAGACTTGGACAAAATACCAACTTTTGCCCTTTTCGACAAACGAAACACATTTAAACATGGTTTTTCAA
>NW_017723607.1:0-36358 GCF_001865875.1 Lupinus angustifolius
CATGCTCATGAACATCATACTTAAATCTCATCAACATCCATTGGTTGAATGTTGAGAGATCAAGGTTTGAAGATAGAAGAAGAAAGGAGAAATGAGAGAAAAGTGAAGAGGGGATTTACCTCCTCTTAGAAAGTTTGCAAATAAATGAGTGTGAGAGAAGTGTGGAGTGAGGAGTGTCTAATGAGAGGAGGAAATCAGATTTCCTCCTAGGCAATCATGGCAAATCTCCTAGGGTGGCTAATGATGATTTCCTATGACATTAGGGTGAGTGATGTGAGATTTGCTTTACGGAAAGACAAATCTCGCATCCCAATGCGAAACGACTACTTAGCGGACACGTGCGATAAACATGCTCGAGTATTATCGGCTAATACTCGATCGGATATTATAAATCGCCCGATCTTAATATCCGATTAGAATTTCGGATTTCGGTATTCCGAGTGAAAAGTATTTAGAAAATAGGTATGGGTGTATTCATCGTCTATATTGACTCGAAATGAAATTACGAAGCCAACGGTGCGATCGGAATTCGATTCCGAGTTATGGAACTCAAAAACCACTTTTTGAACCGTACCGAGTGGATTTCGGCCCCGACAGTGGTTCAGAACCGACTTTCTTCGAAAATTACCAAAATTTACCACAAAATAGGAAATAAAATTACAAGACTAAAACTCAACTAAGGTTTCATCTAATTCTTTACGGAAAATTCCCAGAAATTCATTTTCGAATATATAATTAATAAAAATATTAATAAAACCGTATAATTCCAAATCGTAAAATTCGCGGTGTTATATATCTAGCAAACCAAATTACATAGAATAATATAAAAATATTAATTTATATTATCATAATATTTATTTTTAATTAAGCTATTTTTTTTAATTAAATAAAGATATCAAGTGAGACAAAAATGGGAACAAGTGATCCCTATTCGAATTTATATGTCAACATATATAATATGTCGTGGACTTTTTTCCACATGCTTAGAACGAAAAGTGAGACGAAATATTTGCTTCATATGTCCTCAAATTTTGTACACGTGCATAACATGTTTTGAGAGCTTAGTAAAATTGAGTTGCACATGAGCTGCGCATTTTAGAATATAGACTACACTTTTGTGATGATTTCTTTTTGTTGTTGGAGGAAATGAGAAATAAGTCAATTATATACAGTAAAAATACAAATGCAAATCCCTATAGATATGACGATTGTTGTACAATTGTACCTGTAACATTTTTTTATTGAATAAAGTTATTGATTCAGGTATATATGATATATTTTTTATATATTTAATTTATTTAAAATTTATTTTAGTTTTTAATAATAAAAAGAAAATATTTTTTATAAAATGAAAAATAAAATATACACGAATTTTTATAAAATGAGCAGTGAAAATTGTAAAAAGGACTAATTCATATATATAATATTAGCATTTAGTAATCAGGTATATATTAGCATGGAATTTCAACAGTCATGTTGTGCCCACATGTCTCTTTATTTGTAAAGCGGAAAGTTGGCCTATAACTAGTATTGTCCATTTGCTTTTAATTCCATTTATTCTAAAAATATAAATAGTAAACAAACTTTGTTGTATCAAATGAATTTAATGAAGTTTTTATAGTTTGGTTATGGTTCACATTCTATCTGACTTCTCTGAAAATAGAAAGAAGGTCTACGACTAACACAATTTATTCGTTACTAATTCCATTTAAAATTAATTGCCCATATTTTTAATCAAAATTAATGGAGATTTTATAGTTCAGTTATGGTTCACGCTGTCTCTAACTTATCTGAAAATTGGAAAAAAGGTCTGCAATCAACATCGTCTCTTCGCTATTAGTTCCATTAAATTGAAATAATTATATCATATAAGTCGATCAAATAAAACTGAAATCGATCTATAAAAAAACAACAATTATTTCTAAATCTAGAATTACATAGTCTTGTTTTTCCTATTGCAATCTTCTGAGGCACAAAAATAAAAAATAAAAAAGTTATTGAAGTAGTAAATTTTTTAATTACATAATTTTTAAAGAGTATAAAAGTCCATGCAATTAGTGAGAGTATAATTTATTAATGACATAATATAATTGACTCCCAAGCTTAGAACTAGATTTAAATATGATTTTATCAAATTGCTCATAATAGAGAGTTTCTACATTTAACAGCACAAACGTAATGATGACTAAAAATCTTTTAAGAGATGTCAAATCTAGTTTGCCTTTTCCGAAGTCACAAAGACATTCTCCAACTCAAAATCGAGTCACGATAAATGACGAATCCACTGGTGAATTTACCCCTAAGAAAATGAGGCCCTAAGTCGTTAACGACTTAAATATCTTAACCACATTTTTATGAAAATAATTTTTCAGCTTTATTACTTTAATATTATATGTAAACACCTCTTTCATTATTTTGTAGCTTTTGAGAGTTGAGAATTTATTTTAATAAACAATTTGTATGCTTCCTCACGCACAATAATAATACACTTGAGTTTGTAGATGTATATATGCTTTAAACTCGAGTATTAGTGATGAAGATTTGAGATAGAAGAGACATTTGCTTTGTTAGTGCTGACTAGTGTCATATCTTGTATTAGCGGTATTTACTACCCAAACTATTATTCGTATTGTGAGTTAGCGGCTTGGGGGCTAGTCTCCTTTCATTTCTAACCTATGATTGGGGTTTACTTTCTTTCAAAGATTGGATGTATAGTCTAGGGACCTAGAAATCTAGAGCTCTTATTGAGTCTACTTTAATCAATTCCTAGTGTCTGGTCATTGGGTTGTGACCATAAGACTCCAAAACCTTGTAAGTGTACCCTATTTAAAAAATGAGAAACATAACCTAAATATTTCCCCTCTAAAAAATGTTAATGCATGAGTGTTATGAGATGTTACTACACTTTGATATCCTTATACCACAAAGACAGCTAAAGCATAACATTCTCTGCGATTGACTCAATGTCCTAAGGATAATTGATTTCTTTTTTCCATTTTATTCTAATTTTTTTAATATTTAACAAATTCAAAATTATTTTATCTATTTTTTCTTCCTATTATACTTTTATTTATCAATCATATTATTCATCAAATATTTCTCTTTTTATATTCAATGTAATTTCCAAGTTAAGTTAGGATATTTTAGTTAAACTATATAAACATTTTATCCCATTTAATGATTTGTTAAAAAAATACAAAACAATGAGGAGAGAAGTTATTTGATGAACGTTATGAATCACAGACTTATGTGCATAGTTTTTTTGTTTTTTTAACACCAAAATTTAAACCTTGTAGAGAAAAGAAAAGGATATACTGCATGCAATGAGACGTATACTTTTCTCTCTCTTATCCAAAAAAGAAAATTCCCAGTTTTTGCCTTAAAATTAAAGAAAAAAATAACAACTTTCTATTGAATTTCAGTACTGGAGCACGCGGGGACTGATTTAGTGTAATCATAGATAACCGTTCTCCTCCTTGATATATTTTATACATATAATGATTTAGTCTCTATATATATCAAAATGGTGTAGTCTATATATATATATATTATAATGATTTTGTCTCCTTTTGAAATTAATTAAGTACTGAAATAGAGAAAGTGCTGAAGAGGAGGCAACTGCAGTTCCCATGTTTTAGATTCATGAATTGGTCTAAGATTGTTATCAGCAATACTAGGTGAAACCGAAGGAATGGTCACAGTGAGAGATCAAGGTTTAAATCCGGCAATGCATATGACTCAACTTCCTCACAGCTTGCAGCATCTGAGTCTTGACCATAATGTTCAACTTGGGGTTTAATTGATTTATTCTTGCAATTATTGTCTTCCAAGCTAGATGATTTTGAACTACCACATATAGATGGATTTTGAAGGGGAAGAACATTCTGGCTTAAACGATGATTATTTGGATCAATACCATTACTAATGAGTTTTCTTCTTATATGGGAGTTCCAATAGTTCTTCACTTCATTATCTGTACGTCCAGGCAATCTACCAGCAATTAGTGACCACCTAAAGGAAACAATATTTTGCATTAGTTAGATGATATACTCTCTTTTCTTTATAACCCTAATTATTTATTCAATCGAACAGATGAATTATGGAAGGAAGCCCTATTATAATTTGATTGAAATTGATTAGATCCTAATTTTGGTACAGTCAAATTTGTGATTTTTCTATTTGTCATTAGATCCACTAGTGTATGAGTCCCTTTCACCAGTTTAATTTGTGTTTATAAAGTGGACCTTTTAAGCTGTATAGGTTAGGTATCCCATATGTTTCAACAAATATTAGGTTTAATCTCACTTATAAAGTGATGTCACATTTAAGCATGTTTTCAAATGTAACATTATTTTATGTGTTTCTATACAAGTTTTTTCCTATTGTTTTTTTATAAGTGAAATTATATTAAAGAAGTATAAGGAGTGATAATTCAATATAAGAAAAAAGATTATAAAAGATCTATTTAGACAACAAAAAAATATAAGCAATTAGGTAGCAAAATTAAAGAGGTCGGGCAACTTTTGAAATACAAGATCTATTTACTTTTTTATATTGTTGATGTGGATTCCAGTCAAGTAAGCTGGCGGATGATAGATACATAGGAATCTTTGATAACAATTATAGTGATCTAGAAGAAAATATCCTTATTTACAAGCACATGAAACTTAATGATACCTAAATATTGTATGCCTATAAAAAAGTTATGCAAGGAAGTTTTTTTGGTAGTGTACCGGGAGGGAATTTTGTTGCATTTATACCATATATCGGAGTGAATATTGCTAATTATATATCTGTATCTACAATCAAAATTCTTTATCACTCGTGTTTTTTTCTCTCTTTTTAATATATGTATCTTTCGATCAGGGTCCAAAAAAGAGATTGGGGTTCATGTTATAAGTTCTCACCGGTTACCAAGCAGTGCATGAAGCTTGATGATGAGATCTTCTTCGTCTTCACCAAAGTTGCCTCTTTTAACGTCTGGCCGTAGATAGTTTGTCCATCTCTGCCTACAACTTGTACCACACCGAAGTAAACCTAATTAGCATAAAAAATGTTTAGTTTCCCAAAGTTGAAACCTTAGTCATTTAAATAAAAAAGAGGTTGTAATAATTGAAACATTAAAAAACTTTATATATATATATATATTGGAACAAATATCCTCTTCATTATTAGAGAGATAAGTGATTGATTCTCTCTTAATCTTTAATGTCAAAAATATAATTTTATTATAATTTAAAAGAATAAGTATGTTATTGAAAATTATATTTTTCTTTATTTTTTGAAGCAATTATCTCTCTATTAATGAAAAATATCCAAACATGAATCGGTACACCATATATGACTAATAAAGGGAAAAGGAAACTGATCAGAAACTTATGTTGTGATGTCCCTCTTAATCTAAAGTGAGATTGTTTAGAAGGGAAGTGAGGAGAAATTGAAGAGGGAGAAGGAAAGTGGGAAGAAGAAGAAGAATTAGATTAAGAGGGTCCGTGTGGATGAACCATGAATAATAAAAATAATAGTTGAAGAATAAGAGGAATTAAGAAAGTGGTGATGAGGACTTGATTAGAAACTTGTGTTGTGATGTTCCTTTATTTGTTGATATGATAGGAGATTTGGAGCATCAAAACTGTTGTTGAATTGAAGTGGTGGAAAAGAACGAACGGTTCCAGAGTAACATTATTTTGTTGTTGTTGTTGAATGTGACAACCGAAAAACAAAACATCAAAAGGATCATAAACTTAAGCTTTTCTGAAGGCAATATCACGACTCTGAGATTATATTGAAAGTATAGGATTGAGACATAGAAAAAGAAAATGAAATGAAAATAATAAATTTTATGGATAATAATGACGTGAATCAATTTGTTCCCGCTTTCTAAGAGGTAGCAAGTGTTTAGGAAAGACGTTAGCATTCCATTATACCTAGAATTATTATTATTAATGGTGCAAAATTATTATTGTTTTATACGTGCAAATCTTTTCCATTGACTTCATCTCTTTGCTTGATTATGTTGCACAGTGTTCCGCCTGGTTGATTTGTTTTTGTTGCATCGGAGTTTATTATTGTATGCTAAAAGCAGAAAAGGGCTGGCCGAATTCTTATGACATGCCAAGGTTTGGTCATTTTAATCTAATTACTTTAGAATGTCATTATTTTTGATTCTGTACCTTTTGACATGCTTATATGCTGGGGCCTGGGAGGGTTGTTCCCATTTCTCTGTGGTGGTGTTGAACATAGACCATGATTTATTGTTCTTTATCCTTAGATTCTAGTACATGGGGGTAGTCTCCTTTGATGGTGCAATTGGACTCTCTATTAATAATAATTTTATTTTTTTCTAAAAAAATTCTTTACCTTCTGAATTGTTAATTAGGGTTATGGATCTTATCAAACACAGGTTTTGGCCTTTGTATAGACACGAAGAGAATTTACTTGGACAGGTGTATGAGTTCAGAAGATTGTATCAAAATAGTGATCACTTAGGTCCTCTGTGACTCTTGCTTTGTATCTGAGTTTATGTATCCCTCATACCTCTTTTGATTTATTCATTTTGTCAACAAAAAGAAGAAGAAAAAACTGCATGTGGGTAGTAGCATATATGAGTGTACGAGTATATAAAGATACATATTAACTTTTTAATTAATGGAGGTTGCAAGCTAAGGTATTTCATACCTGCAGCTTGAGGGAGAGTACTCCAACAAACCTCGCCATGTTTCTGGATATAATCTCTGAGTTTCTGGTCTTCTTGTTGGGACCAAGCTCCTTTATTCATGCCTTTCACGTCACGGCAATTTGGCTTCCTCATTATATTCTTTCCACGTATATAAAAAGAAGAAAAAGAAAGCATGGAAGGTAGCTTCACAGGACATGGGTGTGATAAACTTAAATAGGGCAAGGTGTACGGACATATTCTAGGTTGGTTGTATGGACATACGGAAGTAATAGTAGTTGACCGGTGGTTTTGATCATACGCGAATGCGTGATTCACAACACACCTTCAGAGTTTTGACACTGCATGTCTTTACATGTAGGTGTAATGCTAAAAACAATTTAGGCTCATAATTTAACTTTATAAATATTAAAGTTGGAATTAAATTAAAGATTTAAAATAAATTGTAATGATAAAATAAAAATGAGAATATATTGTATATTAAATAATTTAATTATGTAATATATCTCATAAACTTGATATATATTTTCATTTTGCGCTCAATTATTATTACTTTTTGGATACTTGAGTTCAATATATCGATATTTCAATTATGCAATGTACATTATTTCAATTATGAACCAACTATATGATAATATAAAATAATGTTCATTACAACTAACAAAATACCAAACAAATTTATCCGTACAGTAATAATAATTGTCAATACAACAAAATTTCAAAAAGAATGAAAATAATAACACACTTCTCTTATATATAAATAAAATTAGTTGTATAATTAAAAATATATATTCAAGACTCCATTAATTATGAGCAATGTGCTTCACGCTTATCATATACCCTTAGACTATGTTTCAGAGTCTTGCTTTGGAGGGGAGGGAAAATGAATGGATGACTTTGAACAGAAGGAGTTGAGAGAATTGGATGGAAAAGTTTTGAAGGTTTTTTGAAGCCCTCTAAAATCATCTATATATCGATTTTTACGGTTCTCCAATTTGAGATTTTTTTGAAAACAAACATGTCAAAATACCTAAATGCTTTAGTAAAATTTTATAATTACGTTCTTGTCAATTTCTCATTGTTAATTAGATTTTTAAAGGGATAGAAAAATATTATTTTTTGCATTTTCACTACTTTAGTTTCATTCTATTTAAATTTTACACTCCCAAACAAGTGAGATATTTAACTTGATTTGCTTTCCTTTCTTCTTTCCCACTCCTTGCCCATTATCTTTCTCATTCCCTTTCCATCATAACTCTGGCCTACATACAAGAATCACAATGAATATTTGAAAACAATAATAATGTTTATATACTTAGTATAATCAAGTTAATGATTTTTTAATAATATGCTTATAAGCATTGTTGTTAAAATCGTACCAGTTATCAAACTGGTTAGGTTACTGGGATAGTGATTCAATGATTCAAACGACCTATACCAAAAAATTTCAAATAGGTAGATACTCAAATTTATAATTCATATTCATAATCTACTCAAAATTCACATAAACAAACAATTTTAACACTTTAACAAATTCAAAGTCTAAATTACAAAATATATATCAATCCAAAAGTATCACTTAACAACCGCAAAATATAAATAAATGATACAAGTTCACAACTCACTTTACAAAACAAATAAATTTGCAGTTTTAACATTTAACACCAATGAGTCAAAGTTGTCTTATATCGAGATTATATTTTTGCACCAAATCCTATCTTCAAACAGTACTCCAAGATTATACAAATGTCACTAAGATCACACACGAATGTTAGGAACCAAAATGTGTAATCTAAGTATACATTGGAAGCATATGCCTTGAAGCGTTGAAAAAGAGTTGGAAAGATGGGTTACAAGATGAGTGTTTTAAGTTTTTTTTTAAAAAAAATATTTGTATAAACCGGTCGGTTTAGTCAAATACCGGCCGGTTCACCGGTTATGACTGATTTTGACCGGTTTTAATATTTGGTTAGTTCAACATGTGTACCGTATTTGTTAGGAGTCCGGCTCGCCAATTTTCCTATCGAACTGACCGATATGATTTTTACATCATTGCTTATAAGTGACATATGCTTCATCTATTTTTTTTGGGTACATATGCTTCTTCTATTTTTTTTTTGGTACATATGCTTCTTCTATTTTTTTTTTGGGGTACATATACTTCTTCTATTTGCACTAACACATTAGTATAATCATTCATGAAATTATACTTTTATTTTGGAAACGGACAAGCCTTAAGAGTGTTATAAGATAAATGACTTTCTTGGTAATACAAGTAGTTAATAAATTAGAAGAATATTGCACAATTTTTAAATTTTCAAGATATTCAATTAATAATGTTTTAGTTAACATTTTCTTATTTAGTATAAATTTGAGGATATAATAAAACTTGGTTGCCACATGTAAATTCATTTACATAAAAATATAGTCGGACATTTTATAAGTGCTATTTTAAATGATTAAAAAATGATTTTTTTATAGAAATATATATGCATTGGTTATTTATTTAGACACAAAAAAAATGCACTTTCTTCCATAGACTTTTAGCATAAAAAATGAGACAAAAATATTTCAACACATTTTTCTCTATTTTTATTTCAAAATACTAAACCTCAGAACAATATGAACATTTAATGTTCAAATTGTTTAGCTCAGTGGCTATTTACGCTTCCTTGTCAAAAAGTTGAGAAGAAGACCTACGGTTGTTTTTAATGTGATTGACCGTGAGGTTCACTGAAACGGACAAGGATTTCCTGTCTCAAATCTTATCCCAAATTTTGTCCTAGATTAATCCTATTATACCATTTTAGTTAAAAAAATAATTAAATATTCATAATTTTATCAATTTTACTTCATTATGATTGGTTAGAGAGGTTGAGGATATGGTTGGGGACAGTAAATCCACGTACCACTGACACATATAAGTCTCACTAAACTTACCGATCGAATTGATTGGGTGTAGTCACAATCCAAATGAAGAGAAGTCTAATATTTTGAAAACATTACATTTTTATGGGTAGAATATCTAGCAGTCACATGCAAATTCATCTCCATATCTAACTTACCTTTCTTAGGTATACTTATTTATAGGTTTTAATCCCCATTAGTAGAATAAGAATCAGAAATGAGAATAAAGAGAGAGAACAAACATACAAAAGTAGAAAGAAAATAAGAGTAAATTGCCGGTGCGCAACACGTTCCAGTGTTGACTGTTAGTTTTGTTGGCAAATTTGTTGTTTTAGGTTTGTTTTTAATGCTATGGAATAAATTGACTAGTACGTACATAGTCATATTCTCGACAAGTCTTGCAGATTTTTTTATTAAGGAAAGTTGCACATGATCTTTCCAACATACTTTTTTTTGTATAAGCAAAGATATATTAAAAGACACTATAAGGGGTGTTAATTCAAAACAAAAAAGGTCAACGAGTGATCTTTTTAGAGTACATATAAATACAGGAACTAGGATCGTTACACCAATTTACAAACAAAAGAGAGGAATATCCAATTTTAGAAAGAAACCAAGTCCAAGATGTAGCTTGCATCAAATCAATGATATGCAAAAAATTAGCCTCTTTACTAGAAAAAACTATGTCATTTCTCATTAACCATAATGACCACATTACAGTAAACCAAACCAAACCATCCTCCAAAACTTAGACCCTCTAAACTTTCTACCAAGTTCATCATGATAATTCAGAAATTCAACAACTGTCCTCAGATTTGGAGTAGGAACCTAAAGCCAAAAGTACACTTCACAAACTTTAATTTACAAACTTCAATAACTTGCTCCGATTTGTCATGTGTGGCAGTACAATTCACAAACTTTAATTTACTTGTGTTTTTAGTTTTTAACTAATATCATCTAAGAGCAATGTTATATATACAACTCCATCCGATAACTAGGTTTTATAATAAGGTAGATTATCCACAAAATATCAATACTTGCAAGGTTATGAGTTTGAATTCGAAGTAATCCTTTTAGATAAGGCTTTATGTAACTATAATTCTAACGTAAGAGTTAGTTTTTAGCTACCCCTACACCTATAGGATATGATGAATTATTGGCTAATTCGGGATAGCCAATGGTCTCTGATGCTTAATTAAGTCCTTGAACAAGGAATCTTTCTGGTGTTTGGGTCTAAAACTGAGGAAGGTAATCAAAGAAATTCATAACATTGACTTGGTTGGAGAGGGTGCCACTTTGGATTCAAACCAAAGTTTTCTTGAGAAAGAACCTTTCCCATAATGGTGGAAAACAACTAGCTTGAAGGAAAGTATTCTTGTACAAAATCTAGGAATCAATGGCTAAAGTAAGGAGATGCAAACACAAATTACTTTCATGCTTACATTAATAAAAGAAGAAGGAGAAATCAAATTCTTGGGGTTGCGCCACTTAGAAAAGTCTTGGGTCAGATGGTTTTAATTTCAGGTTCTTTCAAGAGCTTTGGGATCTAATCAAGCTTGAAATTTTATTTATTTGTGTGATAATTCCAGGAGAATTACAAACTCTCGAAGGGGTTAAGCTCTTCCTTCATAACTCTAATTCGAAAAGTCCAAATAAGATACAATACTGTACTTCAAACCAATTTCACTAATAAACAAGTCAAAGTATAATTCAACTTATTAAAATTATAAAAAAATATTCGAATATTAGGACTATAAATTCACAAACTTACCTATCTTCGTTGTCACAGGCATATGTATTTTATAAATTATCCCAAAGCCAAGTTATTAAGGTATGTAAATATAACTTAAGATCTGGTTTTGAATATCATCGAAGAGTTTTTTTTATTAAGAATGAACTAAAAGATTCTTTTTTTGAAGTACATGGAATATTTCATTCCAAATTAAGACACAGGAACCCCCCCGACTTTGTAATGAATCAGTGGATAAATTGGTTAAAGGTTCGTTATACAAGACTATCACTAAAATCATGTTGGGAGGCTTAAATTGGTCATGAAATATCTAATCTCTTCATCTCAGTTGAGATTCATACGTGTGGAAATATCCTAGATACTACAATATTCATTAATAATATTATTCATTGTGCTAAGAAGGATAATGATAAGTGCTTCCTTTTCATAGTGGATTTCGAAAAAGCTTATGATTTTCTCAACTAGAAATTTTTTGACTACATGCTCTCTAGGCTTAGGTTCTCATATAAGTGAAGGATTTGCAACAAAGTCTGCATATCCTTGACGACAATGTTTGTCTTGGTAAACATGAGTTCTTAAGCTCAATTCTCAGCGAAATGCATTCAACAGGGGATGTAATATCACCATCCACATTCCCTATGGCGGTGTAACAATACACATGTATGGTTCGTAAATTAAGAAGCATATGCTTATTTGGGAGGTTCATCAATGGCTAGCAAGGTGTTGAAGTGTTTGACTTATAGTTTGTGGATGATAACATAATTGTTTGGAAGCCTAATTCAATAAGTCTATGGAGTATGGAAAACACCCTTAGGTGTTTCAAATTAGTATTTAGTCTAGAGGTCAATTTACAATTTTTTTATTATTTTAATCATGTTTTCAGATAACTTCATAATAAAATCAACAAACTTCTTATCATGTAAGATAGGAAGCATTCCTTTCCTCTACCTAAGAAATAGTGGCTAAAGACTTGCAACTTGGTAATGCAAACATATTACTTTTGGATAGAAATTAGTTATTTTAAACACGATTCTTACAAACATCCAAACATACAAATTTTTTAATCTTCAAAGGACATTTATGTTCGGAATAAACAAAAGAGGTAGTAAATGAATAGCTTGGATGCCATCGTGAGAGGTTTGCAAACAAAAAAATCACAGTTGTTTGGTTGTGAAAGACTTCTCTCTTTTTAATGATTCTCTTCTAGGGAAATGACTGTGAAGAAGATTACTGGAAGTTGACTCATTATGGGTGAAAGTGATGAATTTTAAAGATGGTTCCAATATGGTTATGATTGCTTTTATTTATGCTTTAAGATGGTAGAGGGATTTGGGAAAAGCGGGCTCATCATAAGAGTCTGAAGGTGATGGGTTTGAGGTGAACCTATGGAAGAAATAAGGAGATAGAACACAAACACTTTTCTGGCATGATATATGGTTTGGATAACAGAGGCTAAAAGAGGTTTTCCCTAGGTTATTTCTGCTAGTGATGAATAAATAGACTCAAGTGATAGATTGTGACTCTTGGATTAACAATGAATGGACTTGGAAAGTACACTGAAGAAGAAATTTGTTTGTTCGAGATGAAGATTTAGTCATAAGTCGATATGATTTGATTCAAGATAATTCTTGCAAAAAGGATGCCATTGACACTTGGAGGTGGAGCTTAGATACACCAGAGAGTTAAATCATCAAAATTGCATGCTCGACATAGTTGAATATAAGCCAAGCAGACATATGTAATGTTCTTAAAAATTGTTGGATAAATTGTGCTCCTTCAAAGATTTGTTGTTTTGTTTGGAAGGCTCTTAAAAGTAGGTTGATCACTAAGGATGAACTCTATAAAGGAATATCATACATTGGATTGATGATTTGAAGTTTGCTATCTGCTCGGAACATGTCTAATCTATAGACCACCTCTTTGTTTCTTGTAATTTTTCTTTAAATGTGTGGAAATGGTTTATGCTTGGCTCCAAATTTTGGTGCATATTCCATGCACAAGAATAGAATTTTTAAATATGCTTGACTCCTTTTGCATTTTTGCAAAAGGGTTGAGTAACTTGTGGAAGATGTTGTGGTTGATCTCGATAATGCTTAATGAGTCAATTTATTAGGAATGAATGTGAGTTATATGCACATTATAAATTTGATCTAAATTAGGGTTTGCACAATGGTTATATAATCCCCCAATGATCATTAATCTTTGGTCATATGTTCTTAAATCATGTAGCAAGACTCATACTTAATTATATTCTTCCTATATTAGGTGACTCGTGCTTCTTTAATACTTTTAAGTGTCATAATATTCTATTTGAACTATTAATTTTATGGCACTTTAACTCTTTACTTTATACAATTTGTTAGTTAATTGATCCTAAAAGCTTAAAATATATTGAATTGTCAAAATATCACCTTTAGAGTGTTTATGTAGGTCAAAGCCTGATGAATTATTGCGAAAAGCTAAGTTTTGGACAAGAGTAAGGATTCACCCATGAGTAGTCTAAGTAAAATTTCCACATTGCATTTGTTCATCGCTGAATCAAGCTAAATTTTGGATATATTGGTTCTAACACATGGTTCTTCCATATGAACGGTCTAATCAGTAAAATATGAAAAATTAGTGTGTTAACTGTCATTCGAAGAAATTCTTGTGAACCTACGTCCAACGCATACGCCACGCTCAGCTAAAATATCAACATGCAATATGCGCTCAGCCCAACCCTGGCGCCCAACGAAAATAATTATGAAATTCAACATATAGTCATTGTTTTGTATACCCAAACCCCACGTTTGCGCTTAGCGCAAGAGGTGCACCCAATGCAAGTTTGAGCTGCGCCATTCAAAGTGATGCACTGAGTGTGGAAACCAGATTTCAAATACTATTTAAGGGGTTTAAATTGGGTTTTTTTAAATTCGAAACATGACACTTTGTACTCAATTTCTTTTAGTTTTCAAGATAGTTTAGTTTGGAATAAGGTGTAGAAGCAATAAGGAAAGATTAAGATGAGTCAATCTATGCCCTTTGAGGAGGTAATTTCTTCTCCTATGAGCTTAGATTTTCTCTTTGTATCTTTGTGTTTAGTTACAATGATAATGTGTACATAAATCTCTTTCTTGTTAGGATTGAATATAATATGATCTTGATGTATACACTTGGACTTAGATTTATGCTATTTCACTATGTGTTGATTCTTATGAGCTGCTTATTGTGAACACCCATTTTTGCCTGGCCCAGAAAAAGCCCAAAATATTTTTCAAACAAAAGTAAAAAATAAATAATATTAAATAATAATACCAAATCTATGTTGATAAAGTTCCTAAATCTAAGTGAGTAGATTAACTGAAAATTCAAATAATAATAATAAATAAATCAATGTTCTTAAGGTTCCTAAATCTAAGTGATTGAGATAACCAAAAATTCAAAAATAATAATAAATAAATCAATATGGTTAAGATTCCTAAATCTAAGTGATTAGGTTAACCAAAAATTCAAAAGTAATAATAAATAAATCAAGATTGTTAGGGTTCCTAAATCTAAGAGAGTAGGTTAACCAAAAGTTCAAAACTAAATTAAATTAATTCACAGAAAAAATGATTTTTTAGAAAATAAAAGTATGAATCACGAATGGGCCACTATGATCCCACGTTCTTTTTCTTAAAAAGAGAGGCAAACATGTTTTTCCATTTATTTATTTCGATTTTTCGAAATTTTGAATATTAAATGTATAAAAAATTAATTAAATTTTGTTTTACCCATTTTTTATAAATATTTTCAGATAATTAAAATAACTAAATAAGTAAAATACAATAACAACCTAATTTGAATTTGAAAATGAGTTAAGAGAAAAATTATTAAAATATGATGGTCAAATCAATTCGGTTAAGTTCTCTTAAATTAAGTGATTAGATTTATCCAGAGTTGAAAATTAGTTAGCTTAAGTTTAGGTTAAGTTGGTGTTAATTTTTACTATAATAGCCTAGTCTATGTTTAGAGAAAGAGGTTTTTTATCAACAATTCCAACATTCCCAAAAATTCCAAAAAGCATCCAAGAAATCAATTCCAAAAGCATCTAAGAAACCATTCCCACAATTCCAAAAAGCATGCAAGAAATCATCCCAAAAGTATCCAAAAAGCCATCCAAAAAAGCAAAGAAAAATTACAAAAGAAGCATTCCAAAAAACTCCAAAAAAGCAAGAAATACACACTCAAAAAGCTCCCTCGTAGTTTATGCAGAGAGAGAGAGAAAGCTGTCAAATGCATATAATTAAGTGTGGTTAAGAGGAGTGGAAGGGGTGTGCATCTGTACTCCTCACCGTTGGATTGGCTGAACATCCAAAAAAGCAAAGAAAAATTACAAAAGAAGCATTCCAAAAAACTCCAAAAAAGCAAGAAATACACACTCAAAAAGCTCCATCGTAGTTTGTGCAGAGAGAGAGAAAGTTGTCAAATGCATATAATTCAGTGTGGTTAAGAGGAGTAGAAGGGGTGTGCATCTGTACTCCTCACCGTTGGATTTGTTGACTTCCATGTTGACCCAAGTCTTCCGCCAGTCTTTATGCGCCTATGTAGCTACACCCATCTATAGCAGATCCAGACCCCTGTGTAGGCGTGGAATCAAGCATGGTCAAGTGCACTTCGGGTTTCCGTGGTCCCTCTCTTCCAACCAACAATGAGTATCCACGTGGAGATCTCTTGGCATGGTGAATCACAGCGCGACACATGACTCCCTATTCTATCCTTTATTTCATGGAATCCTAACAACTACCAGGTTTCTTTATATTGTTGTTTCTACTTATACACTATGAAATGAACATCATTTAACAAATAAAAATGTAACCTTTTTTTTTATCAAACATAAATTCAAACAGAAAAATAAAAATAAATGTTAATAACTTTTTTTTAAGAACATATAGTAATAACAAAAAAATAAAAAAAAATCCTTTAATATAGTTAATTATCAGCAAATTCTTTTTTTGAAATTCAAATTGACAATTTTGCCAACTAAAAATAAACATAACTTTTTACTATAATTAAAATTGTCATTTGTCAAAAAATTATTTTTGTACAAATATTTATACTTAAAAATATTAATTATAAATGCTTATGATATAATTTTGGATTTTTGGTAGTTAACCAAAGTTGGAGAGAATGTCGCCTCAAAGGTCTTTTTCTTCTCAAATCATCTTCGAAAGATCGCGCTATGCTGCTTCTTTTCAACAGATTAAATCTCAAAATCGATTAAATTCTATTTTCGTAATTAAATAAATGAAAAAAATAATCAAATAAAAACTTTTTCAACCAATAAATAAACATGAAAAATCATCATTTTTGACTAAAAATATATATTTTCCTTAATTAAAATACACCCAACTAACAATTTTCTACCTAAAGAATTATGTAAGTCTTGATTCCCTTAATATGGATGCGTAAGACGAAGATCAATCTTGTCAGGCACAATAATAAAAATAAATAGTTTTTGCTCATTTAAATTAATTAATTAATTAACCAGATAATCTAATAATAATAAATAATAATAATAATAATAATAATAATAATAATAATAATAATAATAATAATAATAATAATAATAATAATAATAATAATAAAGTCATGTATTTTAGTGAAGGGTACCGCCTAAAGCGGACAGGTAGGGTGCTAATACCTTCCCTACCTTGTAACCGACTCCCGAATCTGAATATCAAAAATTCAAAAGCCCAAGGTAATTGAGCTTAAAAGATTTTTCTACATTTTTTAACTATAAAATATAGTGGCGACTCTAAATAAGTCGTGCAGCCAAAAATTGGGGCGCGACACTTATGTGTTTAATGCTTACTTTAATATTGATCACCTTTTTATATGAATTGTGAACAAAAATATTGGAGACATCCTTTTTTTAATTCTGACTTTACTCAACTCATCAATTTAGTGTAGTTGTTAGACATTGATTTACATCAATTTGTCACTTCAGTGCATGTTGTTGTTTTGGTAATTGCTGGACATAGAGCTAATTCAATAACTAAATAATTGTCAAACTTGTTAACATAGACTACTAGACATAGATGTATGATTAACTATTTATATATCTTCAACTCATTAATTTAGTTACTAAACATAAAACTATTTTGATAAGGTACTAATATGGTCAAGACAATGATGTTTAGTATATTTGAGGTGTTACACTAAAACCCAATTTCACATGCATAGACTACTAGACATATAAATATATTTTGTGGGTTATAATTCGTCATCTTATGTGTAAAGTTGCTAGACATGGAACATTATTTCATGAGCTACTAAATTGACTAAATTAACTTTTAGTACTATTAATGTCCTTTGTGTGAAAGAATAATTGTTAAATGAGTTAGTGTTTCACAGTCAAGTGTGTATTGATACTGAGTAGTAAAATTCATTCCCAACATATTTATCTCAAGTAGTTTAATCAATTAATTTGTAATTAGTTAATCAAATATACTAACAAAACCTTTTCTAAAACCAACTTAAAATACAATTTTTAGTTGAAAAACTAGTAATATCAAACAAATCATTGTAGATTCAACAATCTCTTATATTTATTTGTAACAATCCAATTTAATAATTTAATTCACTAATTTTAGGTTAGCAAATACACAGTTTGATTATAAGAAAGATAGTATGAGTTGGATGAAGTCTATTCACCACATTCATTGTCAATTTTATGAGTTTAAAAATATAAAATATCAAATAAATAGAGGTTATGTATCCAATATCATTTATACCATACCACAAAATAATTCTCTTACAAGCCGTTGAAAACTAAAACAAAAAATACAATTTAACTGGATTAGGTCTACTCTATAGTTTATATCACATTACTTATGGAAATAACCAAGGTTAAGCTACGGCTAGTGTAATCCTTACTCCCTTAAGCACTGCTTAAATGGTAAGATTGGTTAGAAGTATATGTCTGCATGGTTGTAAAGCTGTCGGGCAGCTCTGTAACAACTCGTCTCTGTGCAGGACCATGTTTGTCTCTCATCTTTTAATTTTCGAGCTATATCACCCAGCCAAGTTTTGTTTTGCATAGAAGGTTCGATGAACATGTGTTTCAGAGTCTCTGTGCTTGCCTTGAACTAGCGTAATAGAAGAAAGGTGGGTGGATTTTTTATTCTCCTATTACCCTTTTGAATTAACTACATGTCAAACATCACCTCAAACTGAAGGATCCGTGGACATTTATGTCATGCACCATAATTGAAATTAGGTAGCCTAGTTGTTGTGGTGGATGGCAACTATTATGTGCTAAAAATATTTTAATTTTGCACGAATTTGTACAAATAAATTCAATTTCGGTAACTTGAATTATATTTTTAATTTGTAGTTTTGTATAGATTTTAATTTATTATTAAAATTTTGTACTCTCTAGTTGGGGTGAGTATGAGTCTGGTTGGGCATGATAAAACTTTGTCCTTTACCCGACCTTAAAGGTTGATTGAACCATTTTTAACCCGAACCTAAACCCGAAACTAACCCGACCATAAATTTCAATCAGATCAACCTTTGAACTTGCACCCAATCCTAGACTTGATTAGCTATAATGCAAACCCCTTTTAGGTAAAATATTTTCAATATTATTTATTATCATGAATATATAATTTGATATATGAAATGATATTTGTATATATATTATTAATCATACATATGCTGAAAAAATTGGAGAATTATGATACTTTCAACTAAAGATATGTCATTACTCTTACATAATTAAATAAAAACATATATAAACATGAAGAATATGTAAGAATGGGCCTGGTTCGGGCCAGGTTATGCTTGTTTCTTACCCGACCCTAAATATTCATCAGGTCTAAATTTTAAACTCGAACCTGACCCTATTCGGACCCGATCACTTTCGAGCCAAGCCAAGTGAGTAGCTAAGGTTGAATCCTACTCACCCCTATTCTCTAATAATTAAAACTTTAAAGATATCCAATTTTTTTGATGCTAGTCTTTTTCATTGTCACTATTCCTCATAAATTTGTTTTTTTTTTCAATATTCATTTTAATTGTTTTATTTCCACTTATTGGGTGATTGAGTTAAATTCAAAAAGAAAATCCCAACCCACCAATATGGGTGAGTAGGATCTGACCCTACCCGCTCACCTGGTTTATCTCGACCATTATCAGATCTAAATATAGTTGATTTCATTGGATCTTTTTTTTTGTGAAGCTAGGATGCTAAAGCACCCCAAAATTTTTATTAAAGAAAGACAAAGAGATCCATTACAAGTTAGAGAATCTATAGTTGGGTAGCGCCAACCAATTTCTATTACAATCAATAAAGATTAGACCCAAGATTGAATCACACCAAGTAAAAGTCCTAGATTGGATCCCATGGTTAGCTAACAAATCCGCATAAGAATTGCCTTCCCTAAAGATGTGAGAAATTATCCAACACATAGATGATAAAAGTTTTTTTGCAGAGAATTCATTTGCTTGATAGGATCTAGGGAGGCTTTATTGACCCTTTGAAAATTCCCACCACCAAAGCTGAATCACTCTCAATCCATATTGAATTCCAGCCCTTTGCATAAGCAAATTCGATTGCCAAGATAGCAGATAGAAGCTCTGCATGAAGTGCATTCTGGATATCATAAAAGGCAGCAAAACAACCCATAAATCTGCCTAGATGATCTCTAAAAACCCCCCCTCTCGCCAAGCCAAGGCTACCATGGGTTGCTCCATTAGAATGCCAAACTCCTCTGGATTATTATTTGTATAAGACTTTAAGTCATTAGCAGCAAAAGAGATGTCCAACTTTAGCTTGTCCAATGCTTTTGCAACTAGGATCAACCTATCCTCAAACCTTGCTTTGTTTCTGCAAAACCAGATTGCACAAATTATATGAATTATGCAAATGGATAGGACCTCTTTTGTCTGAGGACTCCAAGCCTTGTTGCAGATCTTCCAAAGGGCAGAGCAAGAGGAAGTATCCATTTGAATTGAGAAAGTTGAATTCAACCAACTCCATAAATGATGAGCAAAGGTACAATTGAAGAAAAGGTGATTAGAGGATTCATAATTCCCCTTACAAAGGCTGCACATGGAGACCATATTACATCCTATTTTCTAAAGATTTCACTAGTAGGGATTTTTTTTATGCTTCCATCTCTAAGCTATGAAGGACTTAGAGGGAGGGATTGTAGCTGACCAAATAGTTTTGAACCAAGACACAAGAGTAGCATGGGGCCTAATGTAGGAGTAGGAAGCTTTAAGGGATAGAAATTAAAGCCCTATCTTATCTTCACAAATTGCCTAGGAATAGAATTTCTAGAAGAAATGTCTGGGAAAAGTTTCACCAATTGCCTAGGAATTGTCCATTTACCTTAATGAATGAAGTCAGCCACATAAGCCTTAAGATATGAGAGGAGATCCAAATGGATGTTCAAATGATCCACCAGAGTAGAGCCTATCCAATTATCTGTCCATAATTTTATGTTTTTTCCATCCCCCACAAGCCATATGGAATTGAGATGGACATCTAACCAATTTGCTTTAATGCTAGGCCAGATTGAAGATTTATAGTATATAGGTGAAACTAAGTAATCACTGCCAAACCTTTCCCTAAAAAATATAGCCCAGTCTTTATTTGAAGACAACATGGTCCAAGAGGGCTTAATGAGAGAGGCCTTGTTCATACTAGATATAGACTTGACTCCTAGGCCACCTTCCTGAGTAGGAGAACAAACCTTTTGCCAATTCACAATGACAAGCTTTCTAATCTCAGTGTCCCCTGCCCAAATGAAGTTTCTAATCTTTTTGTCAAGAGATTTGATCAGCTGAGTAGGCCAAGCGTAGATGTGGAAAGAATAAGCCAACATGCTTTGGATGACTGATTTAACTAACTCCACTCTACCTATGATTGAGAGGCAAGACCTTTCCAAGTTGCCAATTTCTGAGATATTCTATCAGCAATTGGTGGAAGATGAGACTTTTTGGGCTTTCCTTTAAACACAGGAACACCCAGGTATGTGCAAGGAAAAGATACAACATTAAAACCCAGATAGGATGAAAGATTTGAAATTTTCCTAGGAGTAGTTTTCCCAGTAAAGAACATACACTTGGTGGCATTAATGTTCTGGCCAGAGGCTTGTGTATAAGAGAGGAGGAGGTTCTTCAACTCCATAAGCTCTCTCTTGTCCCCTTTGCAAAAGATAAGTACATCATCTGCATAGAGCACATGGCTAGTAGTATGAAGAGAAGAAGGACCATTGGTTGTGCTCAACTTGCCTTCCACAATTAGATTGGAAATACCTCTGCTCATGACCTCCTCAGCTAGGCAAAAAAGCAGAGGGGATAGGGGATCCTCCTGCCTAACCCCTCTCTTACAACCAAAGTAACCAACATTTTGACCATTAACACTAATTGATAGCCTAGTAGAATGAAGAATAGCATGAATCCAAGAAATAAATTTATGATTAAAAACAAAGGCCCTTAATGTATCTATTAGAAACTCCCAATCCATAGTGTCAAAAGCTTTTGATATGTCAAGTTTTAAAATCAGGTTTCCTCCAAAAGTTTTGTGATCCAGCAGGTTTGTTGCCTCAGAAGTCAAACAAATGTAGTCTTGGATGCTTCTATCTCTTATAAAGCCTTTTTGTTTAGGAGAGACAATTCTAGAGGCAATTGAGGTAAGCCTATTAGCAAGGACCTTAGTAATTATCTTGAATTGAAAATTGGCCAGAGCAATAGGTCTGAAATCATGAATTATGTTTGCACCAGGGAACTTTGGAACCAAGATAATAGAGTTAGCATTCATATTTGGTAGGAGCCAGTCCTGAGAGAAGAATTGAGCCACAAAATTACAAACCTCTTGCCCAATTATATCCCAAAAAGTTTGGAAAAAGACTTCTCCAAAACCATATGGACCATGAGCCCCATCACCATTCATTGCAAACACTACACTCTTGATCTTATCCTGAGATGGCATCATGGTTAACATGTCATTCGCCTCCTGAGAGACCAGGTTAGGAATAATAGATTAGATGAGAGAATTCTGCATGGTTGTATTTTCTGAGGCAAATAGGTTCTGAAAGTAATTCAACACATGATTTCCTATCTCCTCATGATCCATTAGAACTATATCACCATCCTTCAACATATTCAGGAACTTAGTTGCTTGCCTTATTTTGGTGACCCTATGGAAAAAGGTAGTGTTCCTATCCGTATTTCTTTGCTAGTTTATCCTAGCCTTTTCTTTCCAAAAGGTTTCCTCAACTACAAGAGCATGCAACAAATTTTTCCGAGCCAAAGTTTCCCGATCTCTTAACTTCTGGTTGGCCATGTAATTATTAGAACTTTGAACAAGCTCAACTGGAGCAATCACATTTTTGACATTCAGATGAATATTGCCAAAGACATTGATATTCCATTGCCTTAACTCATGCTTTAGGTTCTTAAGTTTTTGAGAGAGAACATACATAGGACAACCAACACATGCTCTACTCCAACTAGACTCCACCACCCTTCTACAATCCTCATGTTGAATCCACATCTTATGAAATCTAAAAGGAGAGGTTCTCCTCATAGGAGATGAAATAGAGCACATCATAATAGGATGATGGTCAGAAGAGGTTATAGGCAAAGTGCAACAAGAGGTTTGGCTCCAGATGTTCAGCCAATCCTCATTACACAAACTTCTATCCACCCTATTTTCAATAAGAGCATTACTTGATCTTCTATTAGACCAAGTGAACAAATTGCCCCTTGTGCTTAAATGAATCATATTAGAGCAGTCACTGAAGGTCTTTAATTCATTTGAAGACAAAGAAGGGGGAATTCTAGGACCTCTACTCTCATTAGCACTAAGCACCACATTAAAGTCTCCTATGCAGCTCCAAGGGCCAGGATTTGCAATCATTAGAGAATGAAGATCAGACCAAAGACATCTTTGATGAATATGGCTTGTATGAGCATATACAACACAAATATTACAACTTTTGTCCTCTATTGAAATTTATATTGCTATGTGTTGTGCAGAATTATGCAATACAGTTGGAGAAAGATCATAATTACACAATCCCCAAAGATTAGGCAAGTTATTCCCTCTATCATTAATCACAAATAGGTTCATCTTAAGCTCAGCCCAGTAAGAGCCATTACAAGTCTCATGAGGAATCATAGGTTCAACAATAAATAAGAAATCAGGTTTATGAGTTAAACAAAGGTTTTTTAGGACCAACCTTGTGTTGAGGTTACCAAGACTTATGTAATTCCAATAGAGGACAATCATTGGACAGTGTTAGAGTGCCCACCCCTATGGGTATAATGAGTTCTCTAAGTAATTCCTCTCTTTCGCAGTTTCTTTTTTGATATTTTGGCAATGTAGGGGTGAAATTTTCCTCTTCCCATTCCTCCTCCAATGTATCATCAGCCTAAAGTTTGCCAACTATCTACATATCCTTAGCTGCAGTTTAATTTTCCATGCCAAGTTGCTCAAGCATTGTGAAATTGTATCCAATATTTTGTGGCATAGAGGGATCAAAAGAATCCAGGGAATTTTCAATTATGGTATCATTAGTATTCTCTTTCCCTACTTTCTTGAGTTGGGATGTGTCAGGAGTGTTATCCACCCTTTCTATCCCTTCAAGGTTTGTATTATCCATGTTATCCACTAAATCATCAATTTTTTGAACTTTAGATGCATCATCCCCTTTATTGACCCTTATCTTTGTCTTAGGAGCCAAATCATCTGTCTTTTTTTAGGAGTCTCCTCTTCCAACTTCTTTTTGCTCAATCTTCGACAGTTATTCACCAGGTGACCAATAGAATGGCAACTTGTGCAAAAGGCTGGAATATTTTCGTATTCAATCCCAACAAAGAAGGCAAAACCATCTCTTTCCACCTATATTTGGTCATGTAAAGCCTCCTTAATATTTATCTCCACCAAAATTCTAGCATAGTGCCCAAAGGTGTGTTTGGATGTTACCTCATCTAACGAAATTGGTGTGCCTATTCCTCCTGCAATGAAAAATAAGATTCTCGGGCTCCAATATTCTTGAGGAAACCCAAGTATTTTCGCCCAACATTGAGAATGAGTTTTCCTTTGATGACTTGGGTTGAAATCTGGGGTCCATAGAGACATCCTAAAGAAACCAGGTTTCAGAGACCATGCCCCCACTGAACAAATGCTTCTCATATCTTCCACTGTGGAAAATGAGAAGTCATAGTATCCCTTGCCCAGAGACACCATGTTCCAGGTTCCTATCATCGACCACAAATTAGCGAGTTTAGATTTCAGATATGCACATTTCATAGGGTTATCTCCCTTAGCTAAGATTAGCCTTCCATGGAGGTGGTTTCTACATCTTTGCAACCCCACTTGGTAATAATCCTCAGAGATTTTTATGGCTATTGCATCTTCTTTGATACATGATTGAGGCAATTGAGAGATGGCAATATCACATGAGTTTTGAAGAACCTGTGCAAAAGACTTCCTTTGAGAAGAGGTTGGAGGAAGCTTTATTGTTGGAGCATTTTCTGAGCCTCCTAGAAAACTCCAAGGGACGAAAGTTGTCATGTTTAGTGAACTAGCGATTTCTATACTCCCAGAAAGTTGGAATCTATTTTCCAAGAAGTTTGGAACATGCCCAAGCAAAGCTCAGTTGGAAGAATATTCTTCAAACTCAATGGGCATTTTTGAGTTCAAAAATTAGATTCAATCAATGAGACAAGCGTGACACAACCTCATCCCATGATCACCTATTCATCATATTTGTATGTTGTCTATTCAATTATGTATAGAATAGTGACATCTTTTGGGTCAAATAATTGATTCCCTAATTTTTTAATTATATATATATATATGATTAACAATACACATATATGATTATATATGTTAAATTGGATATCCATAATAGTAATATTGAAAAAACTTTATATAAAAAAATATAGAATATATTTAATCAGATATCGAGTTAAGTTTAAATTCAAAGGCAGACCCAATCGACATGTAACATCAATTTAACTTCGAGTATAAAACCGAATTTAGATTCAAGAAAATAATTCATCGATGATTTATGACCGAGTAGGTGACATGACTTAAGTGCCATATCCTCACCACCCCTTCTTATCAATATCAACTAATTCAAATTCATTGTCTTTCAATTCTAAGCTCTCACTCTCATCTCAACTCTCGTTTTCTTTCCTATTTCCCTCACTCGATGACAACGATCACTCCCATCTCAGTTGCGCTATTGTTGGCACCATTTTTTCTTCTTTTAAGTCGCACCACTTCTATTCCTCTCTTAAAACAGAAACCCACTAGTCATACAAAGAAATATAGATTTGAATTCACTGAATCAGCTATACCAAAATTATTATCATCGTAGATCAAGACGAAAGAAATGAAAAACGAAGAAGAAAAATGCACTAAGGAGATGTAAATCTATATATATATATAGAGAGAGGGGACAGGTTAATAGTTTGCGTGAGACTTGCTGGTACCACAAATGTGGTAACACAAACGTATTTGATAACAAATCATACTTTCATAGTGTTCTTTAGCATCCTAATCTATCATATTCCATCTCTGTTTATCTTCAAAGTTCATATCAAATTCAACTGGAAAAAAAATTCTCCAGCAGAATGCTCAAATGACAACATCAATGACATACTTGCCTTTGTCACAAATTTAGAACAACCTAGGAAAGGGCTTATATAAGCTTTGAGGTCCAAGCCAAGAATCTTCCCCAACACAAGAGTGCTATCATTGCCACACAAAAAAATTAGATAAACCTGCAATCATAATGTTTTCCTATCATTCCCATCTTACACAAATCCCTCTTAATACAAAAAATGGTGCATTAAATTCCAAACAATTTGCTATTTAAAAAATTCACTTGCAATCTTGATGCCAAATCAAAACAGCGTAGAACAAATTTTATTGTGCATATATTGTTTCCTACGAAGTCTCATCTATAATAACAATATCGTCAGCAAATTATAGCATAGAAAAACATAAATGGAGTAAGACCTAGTGTAATTGGTTTGGACATAGAAAAACATCAAAGGTCAAGACTTGCCTTGGGATCATTAGAAAAATGGACAGGTCAACAATGTCCTACTTATCAATCTTCCCGCATGTCTATTTTGGATCATTATAACTTTATAACTAAGATAAAAATTTATGACTCACAAGATGAAGATTTGTAAGTCATAAATTTTTAAAGTTATTAGACATACAACTTTATTTTATGAGTTACTAAATTAACTAAGATATTATAAATAAGGTATCGGTTTAGTTGTTTAAGGTCTCACTAGATCTCTAGGATGATCAAATGTCAAATATTTAATTCCTAGGAGTGAAATTTGTTGGAAAGGGCAACTACGAACGCCGAAATGAATTAGTTCTTTACCCAAAAGGGTGAGGGGATACCAAAAGTAAAAAAAAAATTGACTAAGACATTAACTTTTAATATTATTGAAGTCTTTTGTGTGAAAGAGACATAACTACGTGAATTAGTATTACCGAATCCAATATGTATTTATAGTGAATAGTAAAGTTCAATCCCAATATCTTTATCTAAAATTGTTTAATCAAATAATTAATATTAGTGCAGTTAATAAACCATCCAAAACTCAATTAAAATCAACTTAAAATAAAAATAATAATATTTGGTTGAAAAGCTTGTGTTAAGGAAGTCTTTATGGATTCGTTGGGCAAAATAATAATCTTTTATATAAATAATAATTTTCATACTTGTTTGCATAATACACAAAATGCAACTATAATCTAAAACAAAAAGATAGTGATATATAGATTTTGATTTGTGCATGTTTCGTTGGGTGCATGTACGTGCTACTTTTTGTCTGATTTCGTCCTTTTAACTAGCCAAGTTATGTTGGGAGTACCTTTCGTTCTGAGCATAAATGCGTTGGACGCAAGTATCTTGACCTGGTCTTGACTGTTTATAACTGTTTATCACCAATTTGTACTCCTTTTTGCTATTTTAAGCCTAACATGACAGAACTTCATGCAATGTGATTTAAGTAATAATTCAACTATATGCAAAGTATAAGTGATATTTCTTTAAGTTTTAGGGTCAACAAGTATTCAATTATGTTATGATATTATGAAATATGATAATTTTCACACCTTAGTAATTTTGTAGATACTATATGTTTGCATTAGTAGTTTTGTTTATTTAGAAATTTGACTTTCACAAAATGGTAGCTATATGTTTGACTTATTGTTTCCAATTCATTTTTTTTGCGGCAAAATCAATTGAAAAACAATTTGCTGCATATGGAAGATTGAGATGAATATGTGACTTGGTCTTGACGGCTTACATGCATCAAAATTTTATATTTTAAATTATAATTATTTTCTATTAAGTAGTAATGGATACATAATTGTATGTATTTTTTAATAAATAGACACATAATTGAAAACTCTTTAATTTTTATATACGTTAACTACTTTTATTATATTCTCTATATATTGAATCTGATATTTGACATAGAAAATATATGATAAAAGAATTATGTGTAATATAATAGCCAAAATATTCTTAAATAAATGATTAAATAAATATTGGCTTTTGGTAATAAAAAATGTATTGTAAAACCACATCTATTTGCTGTTGTATATAGGAACCATAGACATTGGTCACAATTTTATCGCCATACTAATTGACCAAAAGGAATTGTTTTCAATATTTCCTATTAACAATTGTTTTAAACCGTTGTTAATAACGAAGGAAAATCGTTACCTATTTAAGTTATTAGACAACAAATTTTAAAAGTGTTACCGAAAACTAATAAAATTGTGGCATAATTAAAAGACAATTCTTCATACTATTATAATTATAAAATCATTGTCTATAATAAAGAGACAAATGTTTCTAAGTTTGGCAATGTTTTTTAGCTGTTTCTGTGCTCGTTATGGGTAAATTAGGTGTTAGATATTATCAAATATAAGGTGACATTTAATTTGTGGCTTAATTCACTTATCCTTGGAATCATTTTGGTATTTCTCGGTTTTAGTTAATATTTTTACTAGTTGACGATCATATGTTCAATTAAATTTCAACTCAAGACATTTTATTTTTCATAAAAAATGAAGTTAGAACCTACCTTTTCCGACTATTCAATCAAGAGTCTATCAATGTGAGTGATAACATCAACATCATGGAGGTTTTGTTAAAAGAGTTTATCTTTCATAAGACGTTTTCTGCTTAATTTAGTTTACTACATTTGATTAACTTCCTTCACGATGTTCTTAGCATGAATTATATTTGTATTTCATATATAGAAATTTGAATAATAGTTATGTTTGACTGCCATAATTATCATAATTTGTCTTTATTAAATTTATAAAATCAATGATTCTTAGTTGATACTATTTATGTAAAAATTTGTGATATAGTTCCCGCAGAACTATGTCATTTGAACGTCATTCAATATTAAATATCTATTTGATCTAGCAACTGGCGCAGGTGGGCATAGGTAGTGTGAGAGATATTTTCTAAAATATCTGAATTTACATAGTGAATATATACATATTTTGGTTTCATAATAAATGAAACAATATGACAATTGAATTAGTGGTTGTAGCCATTGATAAGGAAGTGAAGGTCACAAGTTCCATCCTTAGCTTGGATGGTTTTGTTACGTTTTATTCATATTAGTACGAATAAAAATGAAACAAAGCAACCGTAAGGAATCAAACAGAAACCTCTTCCCAAAAGTGTTTCTCTTCACCAAGTGATCTTTATTTCTCTATAAATAGAGAAACTTCAAGGCATAATGTGACATCCGAGAATCCGAATTTTCTCATCCAAGACATCATCCCCAATTTCTCTAATGCATGAGAGAAGTATAGGAAACATAAGTTTGTAAACTATTATTGAAAGATACGCTTGTTGTGTTGGTGCAAAACACATAGGTTTTCCAAAATATCCTGAAGGGGATTCACTTTTCATCCCATTTGCATCAAATATACTTAAATTGGTGGGGGCGAATCGAACCTAAAGGTTAGTGTGGTAACACAAGCTTTGGAGGTTTCTACATGCATATCAATCAACCATTTCTTTGTTCAATGATACAACATCTTCCCAATAATTCAAATTTTTTTCTCACGGGTAGTAGCTACCCGCTACCCGTTTCAAAATAGGCGAGCATTACCCATACCCACTCGTACCCGTACGGGTATTCGTGAGTATTTCTGGGTACCCGTGGGTACAACGGGTACCTGCAGATGTCCTATATTATAAATGAATTTTTAATTTTTTACTTATATTATGTTTCAAATGAGATGAAACTTAATTATTTTTGTCCCTTTTGATTGAATATTTGGCAAAAATACCAAATTTATTGGTGTTTTCTATTTGTTGATTTTTTGTTCTCATTTCTTTAACAAAAAATACATATTTTCGTTGTAAACATGTGTGTTTCTACACATGTAATAATATTTGTAGGGTGTTTTACCACGAAACTCAATAAAATATGTAAACAAAGTAAAATGAAAAAATGTACTTAGTGTAATGAATGTTAGAATAATATACTTTTTATTTTAATTAAATATAATATATTAATCATATAAATAACGGGTACATGCGGACACGAATACCATAATACCCGTACCCGCACGTATGTACTATGAGTATTTTTAAAAACCCGTTTATAATACCCACGGGTACCCGTTTGTGATTTGTACTCGTGCCCGTACAGGTTTTACCTGCGGGTACCCATAGGTACTGTTTTTTTTGCCATCCAGATTATTGAGAAACAATCATCTATTTCATGTGTATAAATTATGCTCTTGAAATTGAAATATGGGAAATTGTTTCGAGAACACAAGATGATTTATTGACAATAAATAAACCACGAAAGCCATCAAACGCATTGAGCTCCATTTGTAGAAGTGAATGTTCCATATTATAATTTTAGGTAGGAGATGTGTATCATATCATAAATCAGGTGTATTATTTAAATACTTTATGGCCAGAAGTTAGATATCCGCATGAAAATAATATGCATTGTGATAAAGTTAGGCATGTGAATAGGAGTTGGCATAATGAAAATTATTCCTATCTGAATCTGAAATATATGCATTATCTCTTTCCTCCGAGGCCAGACAAATTATTATTTTTCTTCTTTTTAAATCATCTTTCAAACATCCCAAATTCGCAGTTTTTTCTTTAGGCTTTTATGTATCTTTGATTAGTTTATTTAACATTCGTCAAACAATCAATAATGTCGTTAATTAATTAAACAATAAGTTAGACAAACGACAACAAAATCTCAACATATTATTTTAATATCACTACTTTGATATATTTCACGGGCAACTCATCAATAAAATAAGAAGTTTCTTCACCCTTCACCCAATGTGTCCCCAACCCTATCTCATTCAATCAGATTTTAATATATAATATAAAATAATATATAATTTAAACTTTGTTTTCTACTATTTAATTTTTTGTGATAAATATCAAAATCTGATTGAATATAATAGGATTGGGATCCAATTTGGAAATGCCTGATCTACATTCAAAGCTTCAATTATTAAAGTGAGATTCTGTCTTGAGACTAAAGTGTCAAACTTCAATGTCTTTTTTTGAACCAATTTGCCCACATAAGCCCAACTTAAAGGTGAAAAAATGGCTTATAGTGGCCTACAATGTCACTAATTCTCGTTCATGGGGGAAGACCTACTGTTCTATAAGTCAATCTATTAGTAGGTTGCATACTTATTTTTTTGTTTTTCTTGTTCAATTCTTATGCCATTGAGACTAGAAATTCATAACTTAACGACCTACCATAAAGTAGTATTTACTCATATAATTGCAACGAATCAACTTAGAGACAAAAGCGCATAGCATTGAATACAATAATTATACCACCTTGGTCCTTGGATAAAGAATCCATAACAGCTTCTCATAAAGGTATAGATATTTTTAATTTTGTTTTTCCACCACAACTTGAAGCTCAAGAGATCACTTGACTCTTCTCCTCACAAGCATAATGCTGTTTTCCTTGATATATATTGCATAGACGAACGGCATAACTTATGACAATCATTACCCTTTCTTGAGATAACTCGGATAATAATATGGGAAGCAAGTCCCTTTGCAATTTTTTATTCTTATTATATGCTTTCTTGCTTCATTTTCATTTCTATAATGGGTTAATTGTTTCCCAAGAGATAGAAAAATCAGAAAGTGAAGCACTAAGCAAGCAGGATCCAAAAGGGAAGCATTGGAAATAATCATAGGAGGTGGAGGAGGTGGTAGCTATACTCATGTCCCTTCACCTCAATGCCCTCCACCTCCTCCTCCGCCATGTCCACCACCACCACCACCATGACAACTTACGCGGCTGGAGAAAGCCCGTCTTGTGCTTCTAAATTTCAAAAAAATCATTGATGACCCAAAACAGTACACTAAAAACTGGAACGAGAGCACCAAAGACACATGCAAATTCAAGGGGATACTATGTACCATTGTGCCATATATCCAAACACAACAGAAAAAGCAGTTGCTGGAATAGACCTAAGCCTAGCTGTTATTGCAGGCCACAAGAATACCTATTTATCTCTCTCGGGTTTCTTAGATAGGTTACCTGAATTAACCATCGTTGGAACATACTTTGTTGAAAACTATTAGTGAGAACTTTTGGGTGTGAAATTTAAAAAACTCAAAGTCCGACATAGAAAAGTTAAAAAAAAAAAACAAGTCTCAAGTCCCACATTGGAGAAATGAGGAATATGGAAAAAATTTCATGTTATAAATAGAGACTTCATTATAACTTGCCCAAAGTTGAATGTGTTTTCATTTAACTTTTTCTTTTTTCCTCATATTTTCCTCATATTTTCCTCCGATGCATTTCCGACAAACTTTTCCCCCTTTCTTTTTGTGACACTAAGAATTGGTATAGGTAGCCAAATCGTGAAAATTTTGAGAACTGACACTAGTAGTCAGTATTGAGGGAAAAGAATTGGAAAGGGTAGCCAAATTGTGGGCATTCCGAGAACTGATAGTGGTAGTGAGTATCGTGGGAAGAGAATTGACATGGGTAGCCATATTGTGGGTATTTCAAGAATTGACACTGTTAGCCATATTGGGGGAATTTCGAGAATTAACATTGGTAGCCATATTGTGGTGAGTGTATTCGAGATTGGTTCTTACAGTGCAGTAAGAATTCGATAATAGAGATCTGAGCCGTTTTATCCTGGGGACGGCGTGGTTGATAGTTTGCTTGCACATTTTGGGCAGTGCCACGAAACGTCTTAAAGAGAGCGACCTGATCGTGACTCAGCCAATAAGTATTATTTTGTACCATTTATAATTGTTGCAAGCTACGGTAATAACAATTTTAAGACGTTTCTACTACAATAGCATTCATAGATAATATTACTGGACTGAACAACTATGATCTGAACAAACCATTTCGGTTTGATGGGACTAATTTCAAACATTTGCAACATAAGATGAAATTTTTCCTCACTATTAGAAATGTTGCACATGTTTTGAAAATCAATGTCCTAATGTTGTTGGAGAAAACTGATAAAAAAAGGAAAATGATAAACTAGCTATTACTATAGCTATCTGGAATGAAAATGATTACTTTTATGAATTTCATTTTGAATAAGTTGTCAAATGATCTCTATGAATACTACGCCAAATTAATTTGGTATGCACTTGAGAAATAAGAAAAAAAAAATATGATATTGATATATATATATATATATATATATATATATTACCACTACCTCAAGTATCATATGACTAATGTTAAATCAGTAGAGTCTCAGTCCAATGAGATAAAGAGAATTGCTCATGAAATTCTTAGGAAGGTATGCCCCTAGAGTTTTGAAATCGCAAGTAGAGCCTATGAATGTGTATTCATTGGGTATGATGTAAATAGTATTGCGTATAAGTATTATGACCTTAACATAAAAATGACCATGGAGTCTAACAATGTTACTTCAATGAAGAGAAATTCCTTTTTAAATTGAGGAATAGTGGGGGCACTTTAACTAGTCACATAGTTGTGATTAGAGATAATGATAAAAATAGAAAGGTTTCAAATAGAACCTATAAGAAGTAAGAGAACAAGAACTACATGAAAGTATAAACATGATTATATGGTCTATATATTGGAGGAGAAGCCATCAACTCTCCAAGAAGTTTTGACTTCTTTGGATGTTGATTTGTGGCGAGAAGGCATAAATGATGAGATGGACTGTCTAGAGTCTAAAAAGAAACAGACTATGTTAGCTCAATCCACTATGGAAGTTGAGATGACAGCATTAGCAACAACTAATGAAGAAGCAAGTTAGCTGAGAAGTTTGCTTGGAGGGATTCCCCTATGGGAAAATTGATACCAATTGCGTTGATCCATTGTAATAGTATTGCGATATTGCAAAAATTGAGAACCGCTTTTATAACGGTAAGAAACGACAAATTCTTCGTATGCACAACACCATTAGAGAGTTACTCTCTACATGAGCTGTTATAGTGGATCATGTACGTACTGAGAATAACTTAGCAGATCCTTTGACGAAAGAACTAACTAGAGAGAAAGTCTACTATGAGACTATTGCCCTTAGAACGAGTATCACTCATGATGGTAACTCGACCTAACTAACTATATATCCTAAGAAATAGGTTCAATGGGTAATAACAAGTTGTGAAGTGATATGAGAATGAGCATGCTATAAAATTATGAGAAGCATGATTCCTGCAACATATGTAAGGATGAGTTAAACTCTTAATGAGATCTATACTCCAATTGGAGTGGAGTACATAGGCTACAAGAGTACTCTTGATAGACTCACCTATGTGAATGTGGAAGTGTGGTCCGCTTCCTATGAAAATTTGGGGCATAAATGTCTAGAACGTTCACTATACTGGGATAGATGTGCATGGCCTTTAACGCACATGATTTATAGAATACATCTTTGAAAATGTTGTGTATAGTTTGATGCCAAAGATAGAGTTCAAGACTATCAGTCACTCTAGTAAAATCTGGATCTTATTCACTATGCAAAGGTTCAAGTCGCATGACACCTTTATTTATGCACAATCTTATTGAGACCACAAATATTCTCGGAAATCATTTTTTAATTTCAAGTGGGGGATTTTTGGAACATGGTTTGTTGAAAACCATTAGTGGGAACTTTTGGATGTGAAATCTAAAAAACTCCCAAGTCCCACATAGAAAAGTTAAAAAAAAAACAAGTCTCAAGTCCCACATTGGAGAGATGAGGAACATGGAAAAAATCTCATGTTATAAATAGAGATCTTCTCCCCTCATTATAACTTGAATGCGTTTTCATTTAACTTTTTCTTTCTCCCTCATATTTTCCGCCGATGCATTTCCGACAAACTTCTCCCCCTTTCTTTCCATGGCACTAAGAATTAGCACATGTAGCCAAATTGTGGGAATTTCGAGAACTGACACTGGTAGTTAGTATAGAGGGAAAAAAATTGACACGGGTAGCCAAATTGTGGGCATTTTGAAAACTTACAGTGGTAGTCAGTATTGTGGGAAGAGAATTGGCATAGGTAAACATATTGTGGGTATTTCGAAAATTGGCATTGTTAGCCATATTGTGAGAATTTCGAAAATTGGAACTGATAGCCATATTGTGATGGGTGTATTCAAGATTGATTCTTACAGTGCAGTAAGAATTCGATAACAAAGATATGGGTTGTTTTATCCTGGAGATGACGTGGTTGATAGTGTGCTTGCACATTATGAGCAGTGCCACGAAATATCTTAAAGAGAGAGACCTGGCCGTGACTTAGCCAATATGTATTATATCGTACCATTTATAATTGTTGCAAGCTATGGTAACAATAACCTTTATCCATGCAAACTCTAACAACTTCTCTGGTGGCATCCCAAACCAAATAATCAAGTTCCCTTTTTCTATGAGTTAGATCTTAGTAACAACATACTAGTTGGTGAGTTTCCAAAGCAAGTGCTTTAGGCCGGTAAAATAGCGTTCTTAGATATTAGGTTCAACCATTTCTACGGGTCACTGCCACCACAATTGTTCCAATTTCAAATAGATGTTATTTTCCTCAACAATAACCTATTGGGGATGCTTGAAATATGTTATTTTGAAGTCCTATATTGTCTAGCATTAGAATAGAGTAGAATATCAATGCTATATATTGGACTTAGGTCCCTTGTTGTAATGTGCACCATATATAAGCACCTACCAAATAGAAACACTACATAGGTAGGTAGGCCCATGTTTGTACTAGGGTTTGTAATCCTTATTCTCTAATAATATATTTGTAGCCGCTTAGTGCTACCAGGGTGTAGGCACAATTGGCCGAACCTCGTTACCAAATTCTCTTGTTTCTTCTCTTCTATTTATTCTATGCACTTTATTTGATTGCATGTGACCAACGCTGTGCAACGATCGATTTCGCTGCACCAACAATTGGTATCATAGCCAATTGGTAGATAGCTCTTAAACCATACAACAAATAATGACTAAAGAGGGCGAAGGTGTGATGGCTAGACAAGGTGTGTCAAAGGTACTGACAAATATAGAGTAGATGAGTTGAAGGAGAAGAAAACATGGCGAAACTGTGGTGGGGTGATATATGTTGATCCAGAACCCTAGAAGTTCATGTATAGATCCCTTGATGATATAAACCAACACTAGGAGGTTTGATGATATAGGAGGACATATTGATATATGTCCGCCACAAGGATAGATCCTTTGATGATCCCTTGGTATTTGCCTTAGAAGATTCTCACGTGCTCTTCCAAAATAGGTAAGACTTCATGATGTCTTCATGGCCTTTCAAAGGTGGATGCACGATTTTTATGATGTTTCCACGTGCCCTCCTAGTACATAATTCCTTGGCCATTATTGGACCATGTTACAAGGAAATAAATACATTTCCAACCCTCATATTACATCATTTTAATGAAGCTAAATAAAATACTTAGATAATAATTAAAATAAATCCTAAGACTAAAATAAATCCTAAAACTACCCATGAGAATAAAATCTCTATTTA
>NW_017723608.1:0-18544 GCF_001865875.1 Lupinus angustifolius
CGTGATAGCCAAGGAGGATTCACTCAACATTCAAAATCTTGCCTTAAACACAAAAATCATATGGGAATATGAATTAGGAAAGTCTATCAATGTGTTTTACTCTTTTATTCACGTGGGAATTGGGGTAGCACATGGGAATACGAATTAGGAAAGTCTATCAATATACTTTACTCTTTGATTCACGTGGGAATTAGGGCATGGCTGAGTTCTTTTCCCTATTTGTAACCAAATTGCATATTGAATAAAACAATTCAGATTTTAGTTGGATAATTTTCCATTGCTAGTTGAGATTTCTCCTAGTTTCTTGGTTGAACCAAGGCCCTTTTTCTTATCAAGGTTCCTTTCCTTGTGGCGAAATTCCTTAGGCTTATCAAGCATCCAGCTTGTGGCGCCTCCACCCTTCATTCTTATCCATTTTCTTTTATCCAAACACAAAAATAAAAATACAAAAAAAAATATATACAAAATCGTGCCTATATACAATACACTTATTCCATATGCATTTCATCCAATTTTCATACACAAAAACGTTGACATTAATAAAAAAATTCTATTCCGCGAGTCCAATTAAGTTTCAGGCAAGAACGATCGGCAAAGAAAGCAAACCACCCCTGGAGGTTCGCATCACAAGGTGTGTCAAAGGTACTGACAAATATAGAGTAGATGAGTTGAAGGAGAAGAAAACATGGCGAAACTGTGGTGGGGTGATATATGTTGATCCAGAACCCTAGAAGTTCATGTACTAGGTTAAGATCAAGGTGGAGATAGGGACTCATGTGTTGAGTTTGACCCAAAGATAGGTGCTGACAATATCTCTCTACATGTTGAGAGAATGTTATCATTTAAGATGAGAAGTAGAATATCCTAATAGCGTGTCTGAGACGTCATAGTGAAGGATTTTAATTGTTAGCAGGTCCACAAAATCACAGAGGCGCTGACTGACTTTAACGTAGAGTGTAACATGGACATTGACATTGACGCAAGTTGTAATACGAGCATCGATAGAGATGTAGGGGTGTGCCATGGGCATTGGCTTGGATGCAAGGATATAACACACACATTAGTTAGCATTGACGCAAGGTGTGTGCTCTGGGTATACTCCTTAGGGTGGAGTATGATAGTTCTTTTGAACTAGGATTATCGGAGTAGACAATGGTGGTAGTGGTTGAGGCTTTCCAAGGAAGCTGATAGAAATCCTTTTGATAGGATTCTGATTTTTGATTTTTATCATTCTTGAATGTAAGTCCTTTTGAGCAATTGAGAATTTTGTAATTGAAATTTGACTAAGGTGTTGTGAGTGATATTTGGCTGAGAGGTTTATATGATTAGGGTGAATGTTTTCTTTGGTGATTTGTGGTGTATTTGGCCGTGTGGATATGATTTTGGGTTAAGGATGAGTAGGTTATTTGGGAAGGTATTTTTGGCTGTGTTTTTGGGTTATTGGTAAGGGATGTGTTTGGTTTGTTTGGATAATGTTTAGCCTGGGTGTTTAGGTGGTGTATGGGTGTTTATGGCAGTGAGTTGTGTGATGATTAATATGATAAAAGAACGTGGAGTAGGTAGGAAGATGAAGGTGCCACAAGCTTGGATGCTTGATAAGTCTAAGGAATTTTGCCACAAGGAAGAGAACCTTGATAAAAAATGACATTGGTTCAACCAAGAAACTAGGAGAAAACTCAACTAGCAAGGACTATTTTCCAAGTAAAATCTGAATTGTTTATTTCCATAGCGAAAGCTAGTTCAAATAGAAAAAGGCATTTAGCCAGGCCTCAACCCACACGTGCAAGAGCCAAGCAAATTACATTGATGACTTTCCTATTTTAATTCCCCCATGTACTCTTTGTGTTTAAGACATAATTTGAAATGTTGGATCCGCTAGGCCTCAATCCACACGTGCAAAGAGACAAGGAAATTACATCAATGGCTTTCCTATTCTAATTCTCCATGTGCTTTTTTTTGTGTGTTTAAGGCATAATTTGAAATGTTGGATGTGTATTCAGCAAGCCTCATTCTTCATGTGTAAAAGAGAAGATAAATGATATTGATGACTTTCTTATTCTAATTCTCCTATTCTCTTTTGGTTGGGGTAAGAGTTTGAATTTGAGAGTTGAATCTTGTTAGAGTTGGTGTCCAGGTTCGGAATTGGAAGGCTTGGAGTGAATAAGGAAACAATTAATTTGTCTTCATGCCTTCCCATATCTCGTGTGATTCTCTTGATGATTACGCCCCACACATGCTAATTATGAATAAGGAAGGTATTAATGGGTGCCAATCTGAGTTGAGTCCTTTAGGAAAGTTTTGTCATGCTCCTTGATTGTGATTTACATGCCTATGCCATGAGTTTGAAATGAATCTCAATTTGGTAAGTTTTGAAACTTGCCTTTATCTTCATGATTCTTGAATTCGGATTGCCTTGGCCGAATTCCCACATGTGGAAATCTTAATTTGGAAAGTTTTGAAGCTTGCCATTATCTTCATGATTTGGAGCATAATTGAAATCTGATTTGGTCCAAGTATGGAAAGAAAATAATTCCTCCACACCTTGTAGTACACACCTTCTTCATGTAAGGAAACAATCTCCATGAGTTGATACACTTGAATTCTGATTTGGCCCAAGTATGGAAAGGAAATCAATCCTCCAGACTTTGTAGTTCACGCCCCTTTCAAGAAAGGAAAGGCTCTGATGTCTCTTCTAATCATATGCTTTGTACCTGTATTACATATGTCTTAATGCCACTTATTACAACTACCACTTTGGCTACTTAAAGCTTAAAGGAAAATTATTAATTGTTCTTTGAAATAAGGAAATAAAATAGCTCCTAGACTGCATGTGGAGATGATGATCTCCATTTTATTAATTAGAACTCCCACACGCCTCATATAGTTCCTCCTTGGCCATGGTCAACTTGGGTGAGTTCTATGTAAATAATGCAATGTATGGGCTTGACTTCCTTGTTGGGCCTTGTTGATTCTGCCACTTCTCCTACTAATTGGTTGAGAGCTTGGTGTGCCTTCTTAGTTTTGGATCGGGTCATGGGCCCTGCTAGCCTACTAAGCTCCTCCTCATTGATGGGCCTTGGTAGGTTCATATCAGAAGCTCCAAGGTTTAATGTGACTAAGTATTGAAGAGGATGATTGTTGGTAATTTTTTGTGTAGAGGTTCCATATATCGAAAGACTTCCTAACAATATGTGGCTAGACAACATGTTCCATTAGATGGCGATACGGGAAGCTCCACTACAACTTTGGAGAGCTAGGCTCTTGGTAACGTTGTTAAGGATACTCAGAAAGTCTATGTTGTAGGGGAGCAGTTAAAAAGAATCAGACTTGAACAAGGTGGAGTCATATATTCGATAAGGTGAAAGTTCTTGTGTAGATTTCCTAAGGAGCGAGATATTCGTCTATTTCAATCAAGGTGAAGATTGTTGGAGATGCTTAAATTATGTTATTGTGAAGTCCCACATTGCATAACATTAGAATATAGTAGAATATCGATGTTATATATTGGACTCAAGTCTTTTGTTGTAATGTGCACCAGATATAAGCATCTACTGAATAGAAACACCCCATGGGCAGGTGGACCCATGAGCCTGTTAGAGTTTGTAATCATTATTCTCTAATAATATCTTAGTAGCCGCTTAGTGCTCCTGGGGATGTAGGCACAATTGGCCGAACCTCGTTACCAAATTCTCTTGTTTCTTATCTTCTATTTATTCTATTAATTTATTTGATTGTTTGTAGCCAACGTTGCACAACAATCACTTCCCTTGTTCCAACATAACCCTCCGTCAATGTCTGATAATTTTGGGTCCACCCCTGCCAGGTACTCGAGCATGGATATACTATAAAATTAGTTAGGAAAGACTATTAGATTGAGCAGCAAAAGTAACTTTCTGTTTTCAATAATCTTATAAGTGTTTTTCAATAGATCTTATAAGTTATTTTTATTTCAAGTTGTCTCTTCATATAAACTTTTTGGGATTTTAAGTCATTATTTAATAGTACAATTTAAAAAAAAATTAATAATAGAGGAATGTTCATTTGGAAATCAATATCACAAAATCTTAATTACCACTTTAGGTTGAGAATGATGATAACTGTGAAAAAAACGGAAGTAATGACTCAATGAAATCTTTGGGTATAAACCTTTTGGCTTATGGGTTCGAGTCGTGGGAGCTGAGAGACTCCCTCTAAGAGGAATAAAAAACTACAAGAGTATTTAAGTTTAAAGAATAACACATTCAATAAATTCTTGATTTTATAAGAATGGCATGACAAGACCGAAGTTTTTTAATATAACACCACAACCTTCATATATGACCTCTTTTGACCAATGAATTTATTGCCTATGTTACCTTTCAATTATAAATATTCATGTAATAATTTATTCCTCTTAAAGGATCATCCTGCTACTCAAACTATACCTCTAAGACTTATAATCAAAGGTTTTATTGAGTTGCTACCATTAAAGTTAAGAAGATGAAATGGAAAAGGTTAAAACACACCAAAATGAAAAAAAACTTAGAAAATCTAGCTTTGCAATTACTTTTATATATATTTATGATATCAATTAGTTTTTTATTTAATTTTAATGATGAAGAATAAAATTAAATGATAAATACAATTATTTGAATTAGTAATATGACTACGGCAAGGTTGTAGCTATTTAATTATAAAAAAATGGGTATATACATATATATCTTTGGCTCCCTGAATGTTTAATTGACGTGTGGCTGCAGGTACGTCACTTTTGCCAACAACCTATTCACAGATTCAATCCCAAAGAGTATTGGCAATGCATCTAAAACTCTCACTGAAGTGCTTTTCTTAGGGAACAAATTTGAAGGGTGCTTGCCATACGAAATTGGGTACCTCAAAAAAGCTACAGTCATTGATGTAAGCAAAAACTACTTAACTGGACCAATCCCACTCTCTTTTGGTTGCTTGAAGAAGATTCGGTATCTTAATTTGGCACTGAACAAGTTTTATGGTCCAGTTCCAGAGATTCTGTCCCAGTTACCTGGCCTTTGCAACAATGGGAACTTGTCTTTGTCAGACAACTATTTTACTGAGGTTGGACCAGAATGTAGGAAGCTTATAAAGTCTAATGTTTTGGACGTGAAAAATAATTGCATCCCTGGGTTTCCAAATCAGAGATCTTATGAAGAGTGCTATCAGTTGTCATGCAAGGTTAAACCTTGCCCTAATGAGAAGTATTTGAGTTATATCCCTTGTAAAGAGTACTGCGGGCAGAGTACTTCCTTTGTTTCTGAGACAACAGCTCCTGCTCCTGTAACTTACAAGTCTCTTAAACCACATAGGTTGAGACTGTGATTAAGAGTTTAAGACATGATCCATGATTATGTGTACTTAAATTTGGGATCCATGATGCCCACTTTGTGGAACTCAAGGATGCTATTATGGCAATGGAAATTGCTCATAACAAAGGTTGGAGAAACATTTGGCTGGAATGTGATTCTACGTGGTGGTGGAGATTTTCAAGGGAAACATGAATGCCCGAAGCTGCTTACAAAATGGAGAAGCTGCAAGGTTTAATGTGCACAATGAATTATAGTTACACATATCTATAGAGAAGACAATCCATGTGCAGACAAACTTGCAAACTTTGCAATTTCATCCAAGGTTCTGACGTGGTGGAATTCTTCTCCAACTTTTCTCTTTGATAAATTATCTAGGAATAGATTGGGTCTTCCTTCCTATAGATTCACTAACATGTAATCTTTCTTATTTCTTAAGTATATATATATATATATATATATATATATATATGGGGTGCTTTGTCACCTTTTCCCAACAAAAAAAAAGAATCTAATATGATATATTTGATTTCATGGCACATTTGTATAACTAAAATGTATTTTTTTGGTAAGGGGTTAAAGAAAAGTTTATTTAAGTTTTAAATCCTTATAAATATAGAGATTTGGATTTGTTAGATTGAGTGATTGAATATGAAAGAATTAGTTCAAATGCAAGCTTTGAGGTATTCAAAGGTGGACATAATTCAAAGATTTTGAAATGGCAACTCATTTGAAATCAAGCTTTGTCATTCATCTAAGTTTGAGTGCTTCAAAATTGGCGGGTACATTAGCAGCTTGGTAATTGAGTCACCTTCTGCACAAGCTAACATGCTAGTTTAGCACCATGGTGGGTGAGTCGCCCACAAGATACTCTCCTTTAGATATAGGATCTTATATTGTGTTGATTCTGAAACTAATTTTATGGTGTTCTTAACATTGATTTATTGTTGTCTAAAATTATATATAACAAAAAATTGCATATAAAATGTGTATCCGTTTGTAGTTTCTGAATCTTTAAAGTTATTATTCAAAATTATGAAGACTCTATGTATGTATCCACATCGGAGATTAATCTTTATCTTTAACTCTTTGAACCAATTGAATAAAAAATATAACACTCTAAAACTAAGAATTTATTTATCACAAATTTTTTTTGTATATATGTGTAACAAATAAAGAAGAAAAAACAATGTAGATAAAACAACACAATTTTCTTTTGTAGGAAACTGCACAAGTTCTTTTACTCTCTTAGTTTCATTTTTTCACACACTTGCAAGAAACAGAAAAATTACGTGGATAGTGTAGTTTGACTACACTATCATACATTTGGTGTAAGTTTTAAAATATTTACGGAATTATTGTAACTTTTTAGGGACTCGTGGATGATATCCGCAATTTTGGGGAAGTCGTAGACCTACAATGCGATTCCCCTAGGAAGTCATGCATGACAGACACGAGATCCTTACACCATGCCACACATCATGTGTTGTGCATGCAGCTCACGAGATCCCAACACCATGTATACATCCTCTACCCCACTCCAAATCACACCGAAGAAAGAAAAAATAAGAAAAAATGTAGAGTAATTCATTATGTAAGAAGAGTAATTCATAATCATCTAAGAAGAATGATTCCTAATCTAGGAAGAATCATTATATAAGGTAATTAAATTTATTGTTTTTGTTTTTAATTCCATTTTCTTTATTGATTTGTTATTTATTGTTACAATATGCTTACATGTAGATGATCATTATTAGGGATATTTTTAGCGATTTTAGTGATGAGGAGGACATTGAGCTATGTGGCGGTGATGATAATGATGACGATGTTCAGATTGCCACTAGTGAACTAGTTAGCATAACATATGCTACTCCTTCATCTTTTTTCCTTGACATTGGTTATCAGTCTGGGCAAGATTTTCCATATAGAAGTAGTAATGTAAGTAATGATATTGATAATGATCAGTTTGTTGGCATACAATTTCAATCAAAAGAAGCAACAATAAATGCTGTAAAACAATTTCATATGAGGAATATTGTTGATTACCACGTGGAAGAGTCTAGGCCAGATAAATATGTTGCAAAATGTATATTTTGGTGCTGGATGTGAATGGAGAATTCAGGCATAAAAAAATGCGAAGCGTGATATTTGGGAGATTAGAAAAATTAGTGGAAGACATACTTGTGTATCCAGTAATATTTCCCAAGATCACATGAAATTGAACTCATCATTCATCACAAACTATATTTTTAATTAGTATCCGAAGATCCAGGTATACCAGTTAAAGCATTAGTGAAAGAAGTAGTCACTCAGTTTGGTTATACGGTGACATATAGGAAGAGTTGGACTTCTAAACAAATAGTAATGTCCCAAATTTATAGTGATTCGGAGGAATCGTACAAGGAGTTACCTCATTTATTGAATGTTGTCCAATATTCAGACCAGGTACATTGTAAGATATTCAACATCTAGCCATGAAGATCATAGTAGTTTAATTCTTGATAGAGTATTTTGGGCTTTCAAGCCATGCTTTGAAGGATTTGGATTTTGCAAACCAATCCTTCAAGTGAATGACACATTCTTGACTGGAAAATATATCAGAACATTGCTAATAGCTATTTCACAAGATGGTAATAAACGTATATTTTCAGTTGCATTTGCCATTATGGAAGGAGAGACTAAAGAAGCGTATGAGTGTTTTTTATACAATATTCGAACATATGTTACCCCACAACCGAACATTTGTATAATATTATTTATGGGTACGGAGTTATTGGGTGCACACCATACTGAGCTACCACAATGGTGTAATGCACAATCTGTATATTTCATTCATCATGTTGCATTCATCATGTTGCATTCATCCCAAATAGTATGTATTAAATTAAATATTGTCTAATAATTTGATAGGTTAAATTATTTATTTTATGTGAATTATGTTAATATTGATATACTTGTTGTAGGATATGACTTGATGTGGCCACGATTTGAGTGAACATTTGGTGTTTTGTATCAAAACATCAGAGGGCACCAACTTGGTTAGACAACACCCCAAAAGAAAAATGGACACAATCATGTGATGAAGGGAGACAGTACAGCCATATGATGACGAACTTGACAGAATGTGTTAATGTCATTCTGAAAGGATCAAGAGCTTTACCCATAATTGCCCTTGTTAGAGCAACATATCATAGGTTGAATTCATGGTTTCTTCACCATAGAAATGAACCAATTACCATGATAAGGTCATATCATATATATTGCGAAGAATTAAGTGAGGTGATATACATTAAACCCTAATTAAATAACCTAAACCCTAATTAATTAACCTAAACCCTAATTAAATACACTAAACCTGATTAAAAAACTAAACTCTATCCACATACACTAAACCCTAATTAAATACACTAAACCTCAATTAAATAAACTAAACCCTAACTACATACACTAAACCTAATTAAGTATACTAAACCCTAATTAAATACACACTCTTAATCTCAAATACCATTAACTAAATATACTAAACATACCATTAATTCCGACCAAAATCTTCAATTTACACAATCAATTCAAACACTTCAATTTCCACCAGAAAATTCGTGTTGATCAATTACGAAGGTTGGAAGTCGTGGACCGCATCCATGAGATCATAAAGCATATTCCAGAGAACTCGTGGTCCACATCCATGAGTTCAAAGAATGCACTTGATTGATTTTTTGAACTATGAACAGACTGATAAAAATGCGTAGGAAATTTGGAACGCTTTCCACGAAAGTCGCATACAAGATCCATGACTCCAACTGAAATTGTGGACCTCATCCATGAGTTTCACACATGCTAGGGTACGAGCTAGGTTTTTGAAGCAGGCTAGGGCACAACTTATGATATCTACTTTGAAATCGTGGTTTAGAGGCACGACTTTCACTAAAGTCTTAGACCTCATACACAATTTTGGTTGACTATAAATACCCCTCCCCTATTCCCATAATCCACACACTAAGCCATAATACGAATTCAATCTTCTAAAATCCTTATTCTAAATCCCTTAATCTCGATTTCTAGATTTCTTTACTCCAAAAAATGGAATACATTGGTCCTAACCCCATTAACCTTACCCTACTCACTCTTCAGAGATGTCATGTCTCCACCAAAATATGGAATAGTGGATGTGTTACTTTTTGTACAAGGAATAACTTTTGGTAATGCCTACCATCTGAACCAGAATTACAAGTTATTCGTAACACCGTGTTTAGCCACATTTTGGATATTTGAGCATCTGTTATCAACAACCATCTTATTACCGCATTGGTTGAGAAATAGAGGTCGGAGACTCCCACTTTCCATTTAGCGGTTGGAGAGTGCACAATTACTCTAGAAGATATTGCATGCCAGCTTGGGCTACCTATTGATGGAGTTGCTGTTACTAGTACGATGAGCACTTTTGTATCTCAACTTTTTGGGTGCTATCCCAACTAATAGACAAATTATGGGCCAAAGGATCCAAATGAGTTGGCTAGACTCCACTTTTGAAGTCCTCCCAGAAGATGTTGATGATGTTGTTATTCAACAACATGTAAGAGTCTTCATACTATGGATGATTCACGGATTCCGTATGCCAGATACATTAGGGTTACAGGTCCACCTGATGTATCTCCAATTGTTACAGGATTTATCACAAACGTACCAATACAGTTGGGGTTATATTGTTTTGGCATGTATATATTGAGGACTATGTTGTACATCATTAATCAGTCCTTAGATTGAAATTGGAGGTTGCTTATTATTACTACAGTCATGGGCATACGACCACATCCAGATTATGGCTCTAATATTGCACAAGAACACATTGTAGTTATTTCCTTTGGTCCGAATGTGTATTTATTTCAAATTATATTACATTTTATTTCAAATTATTTATTCCAACTAATATACTAACTTAATATAACTTTAAATTTTAGGTGGCTGGAACATTTAATCATCACCAACATTAACTTAATATAATTTTACATTTTAGGTGATCACAACATTTAATCATCACTAACATTTCTGGTCATGCAACCAACATAATACAGTCAATGCTAGACCATTTGTGCATTGATCATATAATTTATCTAATTTACTTTTTGTTATTGCTATATTATTTTGTTATTCTTAATAAATTATTTATACTTTATCGATACTTTATATTTTATTGTTACTAATTTATCTTTATATATCAGTTTGTCTAAACCCCATATATGAACATTTCATTTATGAGCCAGATAGCTAATATCGCCCAAGCATGGGTGTCACTTATCTGTTTTGTACTTGTTGAGTGGCATGTTACTAATTGAGTTATGAGACAGTTTGGTTCACAACAAGACCCAATCAACCTGGAGAAACAACACAAGATGGACTTACTTGGGAAGAATGACTACGACTAGCCACAAAAGCATGACCAGTGGATTCATATATGGAATAAGTGGGAAAACTATGTGGTAAATGGTTTTTCCGATGTTCAGCCTTTATATCAATACTTGCAGTATATGTAGTGATACTAACAAAGGACTATAAAGCGCATCTCTCCATCGTAGCATATTCAGTTGAATCAGTAAGATTGTTTATTACAAATTTACATTAATTATTCTAATTTTTTCGATATATTTTTCAGTATAATTTTATTAGAACGATGTCGACATCAGTGTGCTCCCTCAAATGTTTTTCTAAACCCTATGCAAACATATAATGACGTCTACTTACATTACAATGAGATGATAGAAGCATTCGCTCAACTACTTCTAACCGCCTTCTCCGTGAATAATTATGAAGATCCTCCAACACAACATGATATTTCTGCTGCACTTAAGTTCCCGCAAAATAATGAGAGTCAAACTCAGACAGATACTTATCCATAAGTATACACTCAAACACTTGCTCCTCAACAACAACAATCCTTTAGGCTTGATGGTTTCGAGCAATGAGTGATTACTCTTTCTCTCAATTCACATATTCTTCACAATTTTAAAGAATGCCATCAATGTTTGACACTACTTCAACTACTCCATTGTTGGCATTCAACTCTCAACAATATTATTAGTCAACAATGCCTTCACAAGTTGAACAACAAGCTGAAGATGGCGACGATGAAGATAAGGAGGCACCACAATTGGTTAGAGGTGAAATTGGACAAGCACCTCGAAGGAGAAAGTCACCTAGATGTGACACATCATCCTATAGACGTCACTAAAATCATAAACCTTTACTTTTACTTTTACAAAACTAAAATAAAAACCTAACTAAACTCCCTAAAATTAACCCCTAAAACCCTCACTAAACAACTGTGTAAAAGGAAAATATGAAAATTCATTTTTCACAGTGTCTCATTGAAACTCGTGTTTCCAATTAAGTAAGAAAGTTGTGCATGGCAAACACAACTTCCATGGAAGAAAGAGAATGTTAGCATGATTCGTGTCTGCCATGCACGAGTTCCTATGAGAATCCCATTGCTGGTCAACGAATTCCCCAAAATTGTGGATGTCATCCACAAGTCCCTAAATAATTATACTAGCTCCGTAAATATTTTTAAAACCTACACTAAACATGTGATAGTATAGTCAAACTACACTATCCACATAATTTTTCACACACACAAATATATATATATATATAATATTTTCTTTGCTCAACCAAAGAAAATATTTTCTTTGGATGTGGTCAAACAATTTTTTGCCAACTCAATCACATCAATTGAGGCAAGGAAAAACCGCTACACTTGGGTGAATGGGACTCAAGTTTTCTACAACAAGCATGTAATCAATGAGTACTCGCGTAACCTATGGAATCCACCAAGTGAAGAGCATGACTTATGTGACTACCAAATGAAGATCAATGCATCCTACTTGGGTGAAGAGGAAAGTCATGAAGAAGAATATGTGAGGAAAAGTTTATGTTTGGAGGACTTGGAGCTCAACATGTTTGGGCCCATTTTCAAATTTTGCATGACTCAACAAACCCAAATATGGGAAAGCTTCATACTCTCCAACATATGGCCTTCCTTACTTGTTTTGGATATCCCTCTTCCTAAAGCAAAATTAATTAGCTCCATTTATGATGAAGAGTTGATATGATCCTCAAAGAGAAAGATGCTCACTAGCATCTTGGTCCATGGCTCTGACCGAGCCAAGGATGGACCAGGCCATGCGCAGGACTCAGGCCACGGGTCTGGGCAAGGCGCTAAAAATGGCCCTGGCACGGAGCCAGACGCATCAGGCTCCAGTCCTGACCGAGACAACCCTGACCGGGTTGAGGAACTTGGTGCGCACAGTGATGCACCAGGTGCTGGGCCAGACTGGCCTGGCCAGGAAATCTGACCGAGGCGCATGCGCCTAGCATGCTGCATCAGGCGCTGGGCGTGGCCTGACCGAGTCAGGCCTAGTCAATTTAATTAGTGTTGAGTCATTTTAATTTCTATAATAATTGTGTGGGCTAACTTTTGCCTAACACTTAGTTTATTTAATTTAAGCCTAGTTGTATTAAATCTGCCCATAAAAATTGACCAGAATAAAATTTGACTCATGAGTAGTTAAAACAAGCCTAAAAGTGTAACCGACATTTTAATGCTTGGACCAACTTAATATTTTCGTGAACCAAACTTATTCTAACTTTGTCTAACGTTTTTGGCAGGTATTTAGAGTCTAATATGGCCGTTGGAAGACATTTGCTCGAGGGAATCTTCAAGATGACCGTGGAGAGGCTTAAAGGAGCATTTATGGAGCTTTAAGGCAATGTTTGGACCGTTGGAGCTAAAACCACCTGAGCACAATTCATTCAGAGGCATCCTAAGTCAGTTTTATGACCATTAGAGCAAAGTTGCTCGTGTGGAAATAACATATGGCCGTTTGAGCCTTTATTGGTGCATTAAAGGTGCTTTATGCACATGAGAGAGCCGTTGGTAGCCTACCAACTCATCCCAACGGAATCCTATGCTATTTATTCAGCTTGGCAGCCACACTTAGCCGTGGGAAATTCATTCCTTGCCAAAGGAATCCTATGCAAACATTCAAGTGAAGCCAAGGAGCATTAACAAGGCATAAACTCACAAGAGCCGTGGAGCATTAACAAGGCATAAACTCACATTTGCCATGTGCCAAATTGGGAGAATCCTATGAAGACTCATCAAGACTTGCTCGTGAGCATTAAGGAGCCTTCAACTCTCTTTACCATCTCACTTAATGAGGAAGCCGTGCACTTAAGATGGAGGGGAATCCCATGCTCATCCAACCGTGGCAATGAAAGTCAATTGGCCTATTCATTAAGTTTGTTTTCAATTGTAACAAGGCACATGTGCCAAGTCTTTTCCTACTCGAATTTAGTCTAGATTAGGAGTAGATTCATTGTTCATTTAAGATCCAATGTGGATTTTTCATGGTAATTTCGTGGAGGCAAAGCAAGCCAAACCACTATATATGTAATGTTCTATGTTGAGGAATAAACAACTTTGAGTCAAACTAAATTGTATTCCTTTGTGAATCAAAGAGGCTTATATCCTTGTGAGAGTATTCTCCAAACCTTCTTGGCTGAACCAAGATTAAAAGTTCTTATCAAGAACCAAGTTCTTGTGGCGAGCATCACTTGGCTTATCAAACAACTGAATTGTTTGTGGCGCCTCACCTCATCTCTTTTCCATCTTCTTTTATCCAAAACACAAGTTATTTCCGCTACATAACTCAAGGGCTTAACTCATCCGTGAGCCTAGGCCATACACCAACCAAGATAGGTCGTTTCAAGAGCCTTTTACACAAGAGGTTCACATCAAGAGTCCATAGATATTGCTGCAGTAATCTCAGATGCTATTTGGGATTGCATCAACAAAGGTATCCCTTTAATTATTCTTCCATCTTTTATCACTGATTTATGCAAATTTCAAAATGTGCTTGGACCATACAAAGAAACGATGGCTCTCAAATCCGAAATCAACCATGCTTATGTCACCAAAAATTGCAAAGAGAAATCCCTTTCCCAAGCTCAAACCAAGCTTCGAAAGAAGTTTGGTGACTTAAACTCAAAGCAACCAAGTGAATATGGGAGGACCATGAGTTCTAAGGCAGATGTTATAATAAAGGAACAACAAATGCAAAATTTGCAACAAAAGGCATGCTACCGTGGGCTTAAGGGCATCTACAAAAGTTTGCATAGTATTTTTGGGAAGAAACGTAATTTCAAGGGAGGATACTATGAAGAATTCGTGGCAATGACTAAGTGGCCCGAGGAGACGTCCCTAGAAATTTGTTTGTTCAAAAACTCAAAAAAAATTCAAAACCGAAAACAAAATGGCTAAAACAAAATTTTTGAAGCATGATCACATGATTAGGAAATTTTAAGCCTACTTTAAATTAAGCTTTGATTGAGCAAAATGAGATGTATGCTAATTTTTTGTGAAAAAAGTCACATAATATCATAACTTGAATTTTTTTTGCAAATTGAAAATTCAATTTTATGTAACAAGATCTTTGCAAACATTTTTTTATTAAAAAGTGTGAATCCAAACCAAGTAAGGGAGTAAGTCAAACACATGAGTGAGAATCAACATTTGATTTGTCTAATTAAACTTGTTTAAATCTTTAAATCTCTTAATTGCATAAAAATGATAAGAAATGATCAAGGCATGTTCTTTGATTAGTTGAACCAAAGGCCAAAAAGTCCAAACCAATTTAGGAACATCCTTTGATAAGCCCCTTTGAGCCAAAACAAATAAAATAATTTTTCTCAAATTATCCCAGAAACCGAATTGAAAAAATGTTCTAAGAGAGCATTAAAATTTTAAAGAGTAGTTTGGTGGACTTTGCTTGTTAAAAGAAAAAGAAAAACTAAATCTTCAAAAATGAAAAAAAGAAACAAAAAGATTGAGAAAAATAGAAGCCAAGGTTCAAAAAGTAAAAGAGGTTGAAAAAAAATAATGGAAAAAAGAAGAGTAAAGTATTCTATTGATTTTTTTTTTCAAAAATGCTCTCTTTTTAAAAGCTTAGCCTTAAAAATCCCTTGAAAATATAGAAAAACCATTATCCAAACCAAACCTCATTACAACCAAAATGAAGACCTTAGTGATCTTTGAGTAATTATGCAATTTAAGAGAATAGGTGAGATGAAAAACAAGTTCAAATTACTACAAACAAATGCTTGAAAAATTGAGTGAAACACTTACCCTTCAAAAAGTTCCAACTTTGAACTTATGTGTGTGGAAACACTTTTTTGTTAGAAAAATATTTGCTTAGGTAAAATGTTAGACATTTTTGTTAAGCAAAAGCATTGATTTCTTGTTTGAAGCATTATGTGTCAAAATTCAGAAAACATGAAAAATGTCATTGAAATCTATTTTTGACATGCTTATACATTTGAAATCATGTTGATCATCATTATTATTTATATACATCCTCGATGGCTTCATCAATGGTCTTTGGCTCTATTTGAGACACAAATGCAATGAAATTATATAAATTACGTAAAGAACTAATAAGTGCCAAACATACCTAAATTTCATACACTTTTATGGCATTTATCTTAAGCATAATTGAGAAAAACCAACTTAAAACAATACTTTTTGTATAAAATATAACAATCTTGTATATTTGTGTGTATTTCATTTTTATGTATTATTTAGGATTTAGAATGAATAAAAGAAGAGAGAAAGAGACTCATTGTCAAAAAGACAAAGAAGTCAAAAACCAAGGTGCTCAACCAGGCAGCTAAGCGTGGACCAAGCCACGCTAAGCAACTGACCTGGAAACCATCTTGACCTGGACACCAGCCTGACCTGGACAAAGCTGCTCAAGCAACAGCTGAGTGGACCTGCTTAGCCGCTTAGCCTAGGACCAGACTAGTCCTGGCACGGTGAAAATTCAGATTAACACGGTCAGACACAAGCTTGGCACATGTCCAACCTGCTGAACAAGCAGGTTAGCAGTCCAACCAAGCACCTCAACGGAGAACCAGACTCTTGACTAGATCAGCAAGCACCAGGCCACTTTCCAGTCAGCATAATGAAAGCTACTGAACAAGCAGCTTAGCGGTGCAACATGTGTGCTAAGCGGTGTGCACCCAGACTTGACTTAACCATCAATCAAAACATGAAGTCACCAATGGCCTCACCTCAAGTAGCCTACCATAGGCTTTTCTTCATAGCTCACAACTAGCTTTGATGAGTCAAGCATAAGGAGGTGACTAAGCTACTTGATCAAGGGACTAAACCCATGCTGAAGGGTTTGGTTAGCTGCTTAGGGTCCAACCAAGCAGCTCAGCGGTCCAGAAAGAATTTCTATAAATACGGACCATTTCACTCAATCAAGGAGAATCCATTCCACATCTAATTCACATATCACTCACTAGAAATTCTTCTCTGAAGTTCTCTCTTCGTTTTCTTAGTTTTTAGAGCTTTATTTCAAGTAAGTTTGTAATTTTAGTTTAGAATTCAAGAGGAGAAAAGGAGAAGGCAAATGAGATGCAAAAATCCATTTTGTAATCTCATTTGGAACTCAAAGCATCCAATCCTTGGATGGATGGCTCATGCTCCTAACAATTTCTTTTGAATATGGTTAAGTATTTCTACTTCTTCTTACATTCTAAAAAAGTTTGAATTTTAAACATTCAAGTTGGTGCTTTGGTTAATTTTATTTGTTTGAGAAGTACTTAATGCTCTTTTTAGATTGATCACCTAAAAAATAATTTCAAGTCAATAAAATTACTTGTCTCAAACACTTAACAAATAATCTAAGAAGTAGTTGTACTACTTATTTTCTTAAGATCTTATATTCATTACTACTTCAATATTAGAGTCGCCAATGACTAGGGTGTGACAACCTAGTCTCATTATGGACGTAATATTGTTTATTAAGTGATTATCATTCTACCATTTTAGGACATACACTAAAATGAGGATTTTAGAACTTGGTGTTTGGAGTTAATCAAAGTAAAACATAAGAACTTGTCTAAGTAGTTCAAACTCATAAGAAGTTGAGAAATATTTTCCTTATGCAAATTGATCTTGTCTCCTCAACAATTTGTTAATATTTAATTTATATTTCCTGTTAAATTGTTTATGTGCAAATGAAACCAAAAGACCATCAAAATATGTCTACTCATTATTTGTGGGACATGTTTACATGATTCATTTTATTAGGCAATTCCTTGTGATTCGACATAACCCTATACTATACTACAATTGAATCTTGAAAGAGGTGTAAATTGTAAAATAGTAAAGTGTTATCATTAAATTTATTTGTTGAAAACACCTTTTAATATACAAACGTGATTAAACTAACTTACTAACTTTTATTTATTGTTATTTATTCTCCGCAATTTATTTATTCTTTAATACCAACCTTCCTTAAGGAAGAAGTTTGGTTTGTTAAATAAAATGAACCCGAAAGGGAGTAAATAAATAAAAGGTCACGAAATTTATTATTTTTCTGTTCTTTATTTATTTATTTGTATCTAACAACTAACTATTCATCACTTTTATATATTAGAATACCATTAAACCAGTGTTGGAATTTATTCCACAAAACCGAGATGGTATTCAAATTGTACTTAATAATTGTGTAATAGGTAATTGCTTCGATACCATTGTACCGGTGTTAGAATTTATTCTAACAAAGCCGAGATGGGGCAAAGAAGGAATAACGCATTCACATGATTATTAAGAAGTAAGTTGTAACTAGAATATTCTTGAAACCATTATATTGGAGTTGAAATTTATTTCAACAAAGCCAAGATGGCGAACAAAGAATAAAACCGAGTTCACTTACTTAAATAAATAAAAAGGAAACACACCAAAAATGAGAGAGAAATAACCCTCTCAACAGATTGGCACCTTACTAAGGAACGATCTGTTGAGAGGGGAAACAACTCCTCTCACCAAAATATATTTCAACAACATGCCCAGCAGATATGATATCTTTATGAAGGATTTAATCGATTAACTGGGCTGCAGAATGGTTTCTTTATAAGCTGTGTTTTCAGAATTCAAGCTCATTCTTGCATGTTAGATTTTAAGAGAGTTAGAGCATATTTTCTTGTTAATTGCTGCATCTATATGAAATTGCATTGTGAGATTAGAAAAGAGAGAATTCTATGCTTTAGGATTGAGAGGCATTACATGTTTAATTTCTCATAATTACATCTCATATATTCATGCATTTCTTGTTGTTTTTGGAAAGATTTCATATTCTGTAAAATCTGTTTTGAACTCATGC
>NW_017723609.1:0-491 GCF_001865875.1 Lupinus angustifolius
TCTTAATTGTTTTAATTTGAGCATTGTAAGTGCTTTTATATTACTCTATATTCTTGTTGTAAAAGTGTTGTAATATTGGGAATCTCTAGGTGTCTTACCACCAACGAGATTGAGTTGCGTCTTCATTAGCTTAGAGATCTTGATAGAAAGAATAGGTTCTGGCTGGGGCTACGCCGCAAGAAAGGTTTTCTTGGGCGGTATGAAGTGAGTCAAACCAAGGGATAAGGTTCTTTAGTTTTCAAGAAAGTGTCTAAGTGTTGTAATTGAAAGAATTGTTTATAAAACGATATTTTGATTATAGTGAAGAAAAATCTTCTAGATCAGACGGGAGGCTTGGATGTAGTTTGCAAGTGGACCCGCAAACGAACCAGGATAAAAACCTTGTTGCACGCTTTTCTTTCCCTACTCTCTTTATTGCTTTAATCAGTTACTTTGTATAGTTGTATTAACTGTGATAATCTGTTCCTATATTGTACTGTTGTAACTCTGAT
>NW_017723610.1:0-945 GCF_001865875.1 Lupinus angustifolius
AAGTCTAAGAAAGCCTACATCGTATGGGATGTACCTGAGGAGGAAACGCCATCAAGCACCTCTAGTGAGGAGGAGTCAGCAAAGCTATGTTTGATGGCTAGATCTGACAACAATGGCAATTCAAGCACACAAGAAGATAAACATGAAATGAGGTATATTCTGACACCTCATCCACTTCTGATGACTCACCTCCTTATGATGTTTTATATGAGGCTTATGTCGAGTTACATGAGGAACTAAAGAAAGTGGCTAGGATAAACATTGATAGAAAAAGATTAATCCTACAAAATGAACAAAAAATAAGTAAACTACAAAAAGAATTAGATGAATCGAAATTAGAAAATGAAACATTAGACCTCATCTATTCTTGTAGCCCATGTAACTGCTCTGAAAATAATTTATGTCAAAAACCTGTCTGTGATCATACAACAAATTAGATGAATTGAAATTTCAAACTTAAATAAAAACTCACACGTCTCACAAACAGTCAACAACAATTAGACACTATGCTAAGTCAAACAAGAAACGTTGGTGATCATACAGGACTAGGTTATACTCGCCCTACTAGGAACAAAAGACCATATAGAAAACCTGTAGCTCGTCCTAAAAATAAATATCACAAGCACACACCTACATGTTTTTACTGCAATGCATATGGTCATACTTCATATTCATGTTATATCAGAAAGTATGGTGTACCTAGTGACATTTATATGTGGATAAAGAAGGGAGATAAATTCCCGATTACTAACAAGAAAGGACCCAATATCAATTGGGTACTTGAGAAAATCAAGTGATCTTTTTGCAGGTATGTCTTCGAACACAATGGCAGAAATGGTACCTAGACAGCGGGTGTTCGAGACATATGACAGGTGACAGATCAAACTTTCTAGATCTTTCACTTAAAAGTAAAGGATACATCACGTATGGAGACAACAACAAGGG
>NW_017723611.1:0-1155 GCF_001865875.1 Lupinus angustifolius
ATCATCAAACGAACTAGTTGAGGGGCTACCAAAACTAAATTTTAAAACCAAAGAGATTTGTGACACTTGTCAAAAGTGCAAACAAATCAAAAACTCTTTTAAAAAGAAAAATGTGATCTCCACTTCAAGGCCTTTGGAGTTGCTCCATATGGACTTGTTTGGGCCATCACAAATCATGAGTTTTGGAGGTAGCTATTATGCCTTAGTTATTGTTGATGATTTCTCCCGATTTATATGGACATTATTTCTATCTACAAAAAGCGATGCGTTCAAATCTTTTAAAAATCTTGCCAAGCAAATCCAAAACCAACTTAACCTGAAAATAGTATATATACGTAGTGATCACGGGGGAGAATTTGAGAACTTTCAGTTTGATAAATTCTGTGATAAGCATGGCATTTTACATCAATTCTCTGCTCCTTGCACTTCACAACAAAATGGAGTTGTTGAGTGGAAGAATCGTGTTCTAGAAGAATTGGTCAGAACCATGCTTAATGAAAGTGATATCCCCAAATATTTCTGGGCACATGCAGTGCATACTGCATGCTATGTCATAAATCGAGTACTTCTAAGGCCTAATATAAATAAAACTCCTTATGAACTTTTGAAAGGCCGTAAACTGAACATATCCCATCTCCACTCTTTCAGATGCAAATGTTTTATCTTAAATAATGGAAAGCGGACTTTAGGAAAATTTGATTCTAAAGCCGATGAAGGAATATTTTTGGGGTACTCGATGCATAGCAAAGCCTTTAGAGTGTTTAATAAATATTTAATGTAAGTAGAAGAGTCTATCCATGTTTAATTTGACAAATCTTCTCTGAAAGAGAAGAGAAAGGTCGTGTCTGATGATGTTGCAGGTGCTTTAGAGGAAGCATACTCAAAGGACATGGAAAGTGAGAAAGCAACCGATGAAGAAGGTCAGACCAAATCTGAGGAGCATTCAGATATGCCAGTTGTCTGGAAAACCAAGAAAGCTCACCCAATCGATAAAGTAATATGTGACATATCTACAGGAGTGGTAACCCGTAGTTCCTTACGAAAATTTTGTAACTTTGTAGCTTTTGTATCTCAGATTGAGCCAAAGACCATTGATGAGGCCATTGAGGATGTACACTGGGGTATATCTATGCAAGAAGAGCTAAACCAGTTTGA
>NW_017723612.1:0-602 GCF_001865875.1 Lupinus angustifolius
GATTAGAGGCCATCAGGATGCTTCTTTCCTTTGCATCTATTATGAATTTCAAATTATTTCAAATGGACGTAAGAAGCGCCTTCTTGAATGGTTGCATTCAAGAAGAAGTCTATGTTGATCAACCGCATGGTTTTGAAATTTTTTAATATCTGAACCATGTTTATAAACTCAAAAAGGCACTCTATGGTCTTAAGCAAGCTCCTAGAGCTTGGTATGATAGACTAAGTACCTTTCTTTTGGAAAAAGGGTTCGGAAGAGGCTTGGTTGACACAACGCTTTTCATACGTAGATCAGAAAATCATGTATTACTTGTTCAAATATACGTTGATGATATAATTTTTGGATCTACTAATGATATTCTCTGTAAAGAATTTTCTGAGATGATGCAGGGGGAGTTCGAAATGTCAATGATGGGAGAACTCACATTCTTTCAGGGGCTTCAAATAAAGCAGCTAGAAAGTGGGATCTTCGTTCATCAAGCTAAATATTGCAAAAAGCTACTTAAGAAATTCGATATGGATAAATGTAAGGAAGCATCCACTCCTATGGCATCTGCATGGTATCTAGATAAGGACGAAAAAGGAAAAGCAATAGAGGTAACA
>NW_017723613.1:0-1706 GCF_001865875.1 Lupinus angustifolius
CCCCTTCCACGGGATACTTTCTATGTTCTAAGGAGAGAACTTGGAATTCTTGATGAACAATATCTTGATTAAAACTATCTAGATGTTTAGTTTATGTCTTGCTTCTACATGCTTATTAGTCCCTTGATTTAAATGAAATGCCTTAAAATGTAAAATGATATCTCATAATAATTTCCTTTATGTGATTACATATGTTTAGACTAATCTTTTAGAATGCATGCATAAGTCCCAAAAAGTTGAAACCGTTCTGCTTGTTATTTTTTTTACAGTGTTTAATCGATTAAGCATTAATGTTAATCGATTACCTGGGCATCAGTTTTTTTTGAAAAATCATTTTTCGTTTGATTTTAATCGATTAACCATGCCCGTTAATCAATTACAACCAGCAATACAAGTGCAGACAGCACCTCAGTTTCTCACTTTTTTTGGCATTTTCTCTATTTCCTCTTCTTTTTGAGTCTCTGTAACCGTGATACAACTGACCCAAGTGCATTAATCTAGATAAACCTCACCCCTAACCCTCTCTAACCTCCTAGAAATCTCCAATTTCATCCTATTTCATTTCAATCCCGTTTTTCCCCAAATCAAAACCCTAGGTTAGGTTTGCCACATTCCTTCTCTGCTTCGTCCAAATCAATTCGGTTTCTGCAAAATAATGGAACAAAGTCGCCCAAAAAGGTTCAAAACCCCTGCTAATCGTGGAAGAAGATCGGAGTTTGGCTCATCCTCCACTCGGAGCACCCAATAGGACCGTGGTGACCCATTCTACTCGCTCATTCTGCAAGAGACTCGTTTGGCTAAATTTCAAGGACGAAAACCCACGTATGTAAGGTATGTTGATCTAACCTGGATGGCGGAACAGAATTTCAGTTTCCCGCATGATATGGAGGCTCAGGGAGCCGTTAAATTTTTGGAATTGAAGGGACAAGTTTACCCTGCTCTAGTTAGGGAGTTTTATGCAAATTTCAAATATAAGGATGGTAAATACTGGTCTATGATTTCTGGAAAACTATTTGAGATTAGTGATGACCTGTTTATGAATGTTGGTGGGTTATCATCTTCGGGTTATGGTATAGGAGACTGCTCATAGGTTAAGGATAATTTTGATGCTACTGAGGTATATAAGTCGTTTCTTAGAGGACCTCATCTGTACATTCAGGGTGATTTACCAAGGCTGGGTCATTATTTGTTGAAAATAGGCTGCTGCATTATATCATTGCTTATATTCTGGTGCAGAGGAACACAAATCATGCACAACCCACTGTGAATGATTTGCGTTTAGGTTGGTGTTAGACTTAGACTAGTAATTAGTTTAGGTTGAGTCTAAGGCTTAGGTAAACTCAATACATGTCTCATATACATAATTCGTTAAATCATTTTATTTTGAGATATGACATTCATAGTATGTTCATGCATCATATATATACATGTTATTTGTGCATCCTAGGCATAAACTTAGTGTTGAACATGTATAAGTTAAGTGCATAACGTATTTGAGTATTGCAATTTAAAAATACACTTAGAAATATGCAGTTAATCGATTAAGGTAAATTTTAATCGATTAACATAAGTTTTTGAAAAGCAGTTGGAACAGAAAACTTGGAAAACAGAATCAATTACAATTTTGTATCTCGTTAATCAATTAACCAAGGATTTAATCGATTAACTGGGCTGCAGAATGGTTTCTTTATAAGCTGCGTTTTCAG
>NW_017723614.1:0-13704 GCF_001865875.1 Lupinus angustifolius
GCATATTTTCGTGTTAATTGTTGCATCTACATGAAATTGCATTTGTGAGATTAGAGAAGAGAGAATTTTATGCTTTAGGATTGAGTGGCATTACATGTTTAGTTTATCATCATTTCATCTCACATGTTCATGCATTTCTTGTTGTTTTTGGAAAGATTTCATATTCTGTAAAATCTTTTTTGATCTCATGCATTATCATTTTATATGAGACTTCTGTTAGAGTTGTAGAGTAAGGTCTTAATTGTTTTAATTTGAGGATTTTAAGTGCTTTTATATTACTCTATATTCTTGTTGTAAAAGTGTTGTAATATTGGGAATCTCTAGGTGTCTTACCACCAACGAGATTGAGTTGCGTCTTCATTAGCTTAGAAATCTTGATAGAAAGAATAGGTTATTGGCTGGGGCTACGCCGCAAGAAAGGTTTTCTTGGGCGTATGAAGTGAGTCAAACCAAGGGATAAGGTTCTTTAGTTTTCAAGAAAGTGTCTAAGTGTTGTAATTGAAAGAATTTAATTAAGAGAATTGTTTGTAAAACGTTAGTTCGATTAAAGTGAAGAAAAATCTCCCAGATCAGTCGGGAGGCCTGGATGTAGTTTGCAAGTGGACCCGCAAACGAACCAGGATAAAAACCTTGTTGCACGCTTTTCTTTCCCTACTCTCTTTATTGCTTTAATCGATTACTTTGTATAGTTGTATTAATTGTAATAATCTGTTTCTATACTGTACTGTTGTAACTCTGATATATCTGTTAGCTCTGTATATTTGCTTCGATCTCAGTTGCTTGTCGTACAAGAAATTGAATCTGTTTGTGCTATCTGAGCTGTTTTAATCGATTAAAGTGGGGGGTTTTCAGCATTGCATGTTGTTTGCGAAAAGCGGATACTTTGACCGCTACACCTATTCAACCCCCTTCTAGGTGTATTTTAGCCACTGATACCTAACACTTTATTTATTTATTTGTTTCTAACAACTAACTATTCATCACTTTTGTACATTAGAATACTATTAAACCGGTATTGGAATTTATTCCACAAAACCGAGATGCTATTCAAATGCACTTAATTATTATGTAATAAGGGATTGATTCGATACCATTGTACCGACATTAGAAATTATTCTAAAAAGCCGAGATGGGGAAAAAATGAATAACTCATTCATATGATTATTAAGAAGTAAGTTGTAACTGGAATATTCTTGAAACCATTATACCGACGTTGGAATTTATTTCAACAAAGCTTATATGGCGAACAAAGAATAAAACCGAGTTCACTTACTTAATTAAATAAAAAGAACACATCGAAAATGAGAGAGAAATAAACCTTTCAAAATATTGGCACCTTGCAAAGGGACAATCTGTTGGGAGGGGAAACAACCTCTCGAATTTAACTTTCAACAAATTAAACCACCACCATTGCCCTCCGTTTCAACATCGCGGGGCTCGTTCTTATCCCGTAAATTTCCTCTCCACTACTTCATTATCCATAATGAGTACGCACACTAACCGAGGTTAGCGATTAAATCTTTTAATCATTATTTGATATGATCGGCCCAACCTAAGACATCTCCCAAAGGAATACTTCATGTGGGACCTGATATTACGTCATCACATAATAGAGGAATAACATCCTTACCACTATGAACCATCATTGAATATCCTGGACAACCATATGGCCAAGCCTCTAATGGTCAGATGACCTCACTACATGGTATCATGTAATCCTTTTAGGGCATTACCCTAATCACGACATCACAGTCGGAGAGCTTGCCCTAAATAGGCGCAAGAACAAAGGTATATGTATAAATTTGTTGGTTTTGGGTACCGGCTCATCACTTGAGTCACGATCTCTCCCAAGTATTTAATACACTTCACACCCAAGCTAAGGCTATTGCCTATGCAATCCATCAATCAAAAATAGTCAAAATTATTGTATGTCTCTCGCTTGAGCGAGAGACTATCGCTCAAGCGAAAAATCCATCAAAACATACTCAATTTTTTATCTGGCTCTCGCCCAAGCGATGGACTGTTGCTCAAGTGACAAATCCATCAAAAACTACTTGAAAATTGCCCAGAACAGGCCGAACTTGCTGTGTGGTCCTCGCCCAGGCGAGGGTGGTCTAGAGGCCAGGACCACTCCCTCGCCCGTTTGGGCCACCGGGTCGAATGCTTCCGCTATTTTCGATCCCTACGTGTTATAATTTATCAAGTGGTGTTCCTTTGTGGTTAACTACCATATTACTTGATATTTTAAACTATCCTAAGCATACAACTTAAGATATTATCTATACTTAATCCAGGCACGCAAATATTTGATTAAGTACGGGTTTCTTAATACACAAATATAACTCCAAACTTTTGAGATAGTTTAGGAGATCCGAGTTTCATATTCGGACACCAATATGTCACGATGTGTTCTCCCTCACCTTAGATTGTCGCGTGCTTGATTTATTTTAGGTGAGAGTTGGTTTGTTGTCTGACTTCAAAAGCTTCGAAACTAAACAAACGAAAACAATTTAGGGATTTGTGAATTAAATTTTTACATGATAACCCTAAGGTAAATAAATTGTTTAACTCATTTATGAATGCAATCACCTTCATCCATCCGGTCCAAGATTCATATATTTAAACCATCCTTTATCCTCGAAAGTGTTGTTCCCAATTTCCAACGTTTTCAATAAAGTTTACACTTTTATCACTGCATAGATTTATATTTTCGTGGAGACTTTTTAAGCCTTACTTCACCATTTTAAGGTAAGTTTCTTAATCAAAGTCCTTACTTTTTAAATCAAAATCTTCCAAGTTGATCTTACCACTTTAAAGCAAGTCATCTTATGTAGATTCCATATTTTGCAAAATAGTTTCCCTTGGTCATTTGAACACATTCTTGATGGTATTGATCTCATACTTAAACAACCTTTTAAATAAACTTATCTTAACAACGTTCATACCATAACTAATCAACCATCCAAGACTTTCTTTTTTTAAAAGGCTGATGATGCAAAAGCACCACATATTTCATTTATAAGAGCCACAAGAACAGAGGAAACACAGAGAAAAAAAACAACAAAACACAGGAGAAAAGAAGAGCATTAGAATTTTCTAAATCTATAGCTAGGAAAACCCATAGCATTCTTAGCAAGCTCAGATTGAATAAAATGAGGCGTTGAGTTCTACCAGGTCGTTGATTTTGATCTGATTCTAAAGTTTGCTAGTATTTCAGCACAAGAATTCCCCTCCCTGAAGATATGAGTGACTTTGAAGTTCATTTTTAATATGATGCTTCTGCATTTGTTCCACCTATTCTGCAGCTTCCAAGGCACCAACAAATGGCCTTTAAAAACCTGAACCACTAACAAGGAGTCACATTCAAGCCATAAGCACTTCAAACCCTTATTAAAAGCACGCTCCACTGCCAGAATGGCTGCTAAAAGCTCAGCGTAAATCGCATATTGGATGTCAAAATACAAGGCAAAAGCTGCCACACAATGGCCCAACCTATTTTGGAAAATTCCACCTCCTCCAGCATGCCCAGGAGAGCCCTGAGCCGCCCCATTAGTGTTAACTTTGATCCAGTTGCCCATAGGAGGATCCCATATAACTTTAATGATTTTAGGAGCATGGCTGTGACATATAGGGACCTTTAGGTCTCTAAGAATTTTAAAGTTCGTTAAAGAGGAGTTGGCACAAGAGTTGCAGTGGGAACCAGAGAGAGCTATATCCCCTTTGACCTTAGATAAAGCTTGGGAGAAATTGATTGATTTGTCCAAAAATATGTTAATGTTTCTACAATACCAAACAGTGTTGATAACATTAATGATGCTAGCCACTAAAATTTCTCTAAGTTGAGGGCTCCTATTCATGTTACAAGCCAACATAATTGAATTGATGGAAGAAGTGTCCAGGTTAATAGAGAATGTGTTTCCTAACCAATTCCACAGATCAGAGGCAAGCTTCCAAAGCAAGAATAAATGATCAGAAGATTCACTTTGAATTCTGCACAGATTGCACCTGGAAGTAATTTCACAACCTCTTTTCCTCAGATTCTCATCCGTTGGCAACTTTCTATGAATCAGTCTCCATAATGTGAAGGAATTAGAAGGATGAATGGACTTAGACCAGATAAGAGAGCACTAGTTAATTTTGTTACCAGGAGTTGAGAAACCGTCAGAAGATCCTTGCCAAACCCCTCTGTCCTGATTATCAGAGATTGTAGTCTTAGAGATGTCCTTTGATATATTTGAGAAGAGAGTTTTTAGATTTAAGGGAATAATCCACTTCTTATTAAGAGTGAAGTCTGCCACTGAAGTAAGCAAATTTTCCTACATCTCCAGAGGAATAGATAGATGATCAACAAGAGGTCTCCCTAACCAATTATCCCTCAAGAAGTTGATTTGCTTGGCGTCACCAACTACCCAGATTGAGTTCTCATGAGCATTTAACCAGTGTTCTTTAATACCTGACCATATTGAAGACTTGAAGTACCTGTTGGCAATTTTGAATTTACAATCAAATCTTTGCCTGTAGAACACCACCCAGTCTAGCTTAGAACCCGACATTTCCCAAGTTAACTTAAACAAAGAGGTTTTGTTGAGTAAACTTATAGATTTCAAGCCCAAACCACCTTCTAACACTGGAGAGCACACCTTACTCCAAGAGACAGTTACTAGCTTCCTGATAGCAGTATCACCAGCCCATATAAAGTTCCTCATGCTTTTATCCATTAGCTTGATCAGCTGAGTTGGCCACTTATAAATATGAAAACTATAAACCAACATGCTTTGGATAATTGACTTAACCAATTCAACTCTTCCCATAATAGAGAGTGTGGACCCCTTCTAATTAGCCATTTTTGAATTATCTTATCTACTATGGGTTGAGGTGCACTCTCCTTGGATTCCCTTGAAACAAAGGGAGTCCAAGGTAATTTAAAGGAAGGGAACCAGCATGAATGCCAAGAATATCAGCCAGATTAGAGGATTTCCTAGCAGAAATCTTCACTGAATAGAATTTGCATTTGGAAATGTTTATTTGTTGACCTAAGGCTAAAGCATAATCCGAGATGAGGCTTTGAAGATTGAGTAACTCTTTCTTATTCCCCTTTGCAAAAAATAAGAATGTCATATGAATAAAGAACATGGGAAGGAGTTTGAAGACCCTTAGGCCCAAAGATGGAGCTAAGCTTGTGAGACCTCACGAGATCAGAGATACCTCTACTTAAAACATCTTCAGCCAAGCAGAAAAGCAGGGGAGAGAGAGGATCTCCTTGTCTAACACCTCTCTTGCAACCAAAGAAACCCACAGCCTTGCCATTAACATTAATGGAAAGCTTCGCAAAGTGGAGGATGATAGAGATCCAGATAATGAATTGTTGAAAAAATCAAAAGCTTTCAGAGTCATGAGTAAAGGCAAATACAGTCCTGAATTTGCCTACCTTTTATGAAACCTCCTTGCTCCTTGGAGACAATTCTAGACGCAATAACTGCTAATTTTGAACTGAAAGTTAGCAATAGCAATTGGCCTATACTCCTCAATTTTATCCGCCCCCTTTACCTTAGGGATCAAGACAACATTGTTTGCATTCATATTAGGCAAAAGCCAACTATCCCTAAAGAATTGGATCACTGATTTTCACACCTCCTCTTTCACAATTTCCCAATAAGTTTGATAAAAAGAGCCACCAAACCCATCAGGGCCAGGAGCTCCATCCACATTTAAAGAAAAATCAACCTTTTTAATTTCCTCACAAGTAGGAAACTTGGTTAACATGTTGTTTTCCTCCTCAGACACAATGTTGGGCACCATAGATTGGATCAAAGTGTTTTGCACTGTGAAATTCTCAAATCCAAAAATAGAAGTGAAGTAGTGAAGAATGTGACTTTCAATTGCAGTCGGGTTTGTGAGTAAACTATCCCCCTCCTTAATCATAGAAAGGGAGTTTGTAACCTGCCTTATCAAAGTTGTCCTGTGAAAGAAAAAGGTGTTTCTATCACCACCAATCTGCCAATTTATCCTTGCCTTATCTTTCAAAAATCTCCTCCATGTCCAAGGCTTTTAGAAGATTATTTTGAGCAGAAACTTCTTGCTCTATAATGTCAATATCATCCACATTGTTATCGATGCAGTCCTACAAATACTCAACCTCTTGCATAACATTGTTAACCTTTAGATGTATATTTCCAAACACATTTTTATTCCAAAGTCTAAGGTCTTTTTTAAGAGCTTTCAGTTTTTGGGAGAGCACAAACATAGGAAAGCCATGAAATTCATACCTCCAAGCCTCAGAAACCACTCTTTTGCAGTCAGGATGCTTGTTCCACATTTTCTAGAATTTGAAAGGAGACAATTTTCTATCATCAAATTTTGAAGAGCAAAACAAAATAGGATGATGATCAGAAACAATTCTAGGAAGAGTACAACAATTGACCAGATTCCAAGAGTTTATCCAATCCTCATTACACATGCTTCTGTCTAATCTATTCTCAGTTAAAGCCATCCCATTTCTTCTATTGGACCATGTGAAATCGACCCCTCTAGTATTTATATGCACCATGTTTGTGCAATCAGAAAAATTCTTGAACTCATCACAAGATACTCTAGAGGGAAGTCTAGCTCCCCTGCACTCATTAGCCCCCAAGACAACATTGAAATCTCCCAAGCAACACCAGGGACCAGAATTGGCAGCCATTAAATCCTGGAGAACAAGCCAAAGCTGTCTTCTGTTCATATAATGCGTATGAGCATAAACAACACAAATATTATGCTTTTGTTTTCTATTTCAAGAGAGAAAGAAATTAGTTGGGAGGTTATGACCATAGTTATAGGAGACAAACCAATTTTACAAGCACCCCACAAAGAAGGCAATCGAGTCCCTTTGTCATTAATAGCAAAGATGAAAAGACCCAAGCCATTCCAGAAAGAAGTCTTAATAGAGTTGAGATCCACCATAGGCTCAACAATAAACAAAATATCTGGCTTATTATTAAGGCAAAACTTCTTCAAAACTAACCTAGTCTTGAGATTGCCCAAACCCCTACAATTCCAGTATAGGACTTTCATTAAGCAAGGCTTATTGATCCACCCCTTCGGGTATTATGAACTTTCTCATATGACTCTTTCTGCTTCAATCTCTATTTCTAAGATTTGGTTAGAACAACAGTGAAAGTTTCTTCCTCCACTGCCTCTTCTTCCTTGTCCTCTTCCCATAAACGACCAATAATTCTCATATCATTTGCATCATTGGAGTTTACAATTGCTTCTGATTCCTGAACCACAAAATTGTCACCTTGGAAGTGAGGCAAAGAAGGGGCCACTTTTTCAAGTGAATTCTCCACCCTGGTATCTGAATCTGAAACATCTTGAGAACTTATATCTAGATTTTCTTTTGGAGAGACTTGCAAGTTCTCCATATTTGCTATATTAATATCACCTCTATTATCAATATCCAACTCAATGAAGAAATCACTGCTTTTGCTCCCCTTTGGTGCCTTGTCTTGGCTGACCTCCTTTCTAGCTGGTGGTTTAGCTTTCTCCTCGGGTATTACTTTCTTCATTCTTCTGCATTTAGACTTTAGATCACCAATAGTGTTACATCCTGAGCAAAATTCTGGGATGTTTTCATATTCAATCCCCACAAAAAATGCGAAGTCTTCTCGTTCCACCAGGATCTGCTTCGGCAGATCAACTTTTAGATTAATTTCCACTAGAACCTTAGCAAAATGCCCGAAAGATCTATTATGCGTAGCATCATCCAAAGATATGGGTGTTCCCACACCTCCTGCAATAGAGAAGATGATTCTTGGACTCCAGTATTCTTGTGGAAGTCCTAGAATTTTCACCCAGCATTGAGTATGCGTTTGCTTTTGAATACTCGGATTAAAATCTAGAGTCCAAAGGAAGAGTTTAAGGAACCCCGGTTTGAGACTTCAGGATCCAATAGCGCAAACCCTTCTCATGTCTTCTAGAGATGAAAATGAGAACTCGTAAAAACCTTTCCCTAAAGAAATCATGTTCCATTTACCAACCATGTTCCACAAAGAATTGAGTTTCATTTTCAGATCTGTGAACTTGATTGGGTTATCCCCTTTTGCTAAAATCAGTCTTCCATGAAGGTGATTTTTGCACCTTTTTATCCTTGCCTGATACTCCTCCTCTGGGATTTTTATGGCTATTGCATCACCTTTGATGCAAGGTTGAGGGAGTTAAGATATTGTGATCTCCCAAACCTGCTTCACTACTTGCAGAAAAGATTTTTTTATTTCGTTCCAAGCTTGTTGGAGGTTGAGGGATCGAATTCTCAGAATCTCTTAGAAAATTCCAAGGGACGAATGTTGTTTCTTGATTCATAATGATGAAGGAGACAGGAAAATAAAACAAATGCAACCCTGTCAGAGCATCTCTCTCTAACTTTTCTCTCTCCAACCATCAACCATTCAAGACTTCATAACACTTTCAGTTTATAAAGTCAAGACTTTTATAAGTCATCTTTATCCCAAATTATTACTTGAACTTGGAAGTCAAAGAGTATCATTTACTAATCAAACCTTTAACTCATAATATTTTAACCAACTCTTTTTCACAAAGACCCATCCATAAACATTTTGGATTTCAAAGTTAGTAACTAAACTTTTCCTAAACACATATAGGCCATGATTCAGACCAAATGTCAAGGAAAGTTTTGATTTTTCAACTTATCATTAAATACTTTAAAGGTTCCTTTGATGACAAAATCATATCTTTAAAATACATTCAAACACTACCATTAAAAATATACTATTCTAAACTTGTCCAAGGCCATGATTTTTCAAGCCAAAAACAAGTGGAAAAATCCAAACTTTACATGGTTAGAAAACTCCTTAAAGGTTCCTTTAATATGCAAACCATCACCTTTAACCATGTTCAAATACCAACAATTATTTCTAGCATTAAATCTGAAAAAACAATTATTTTGCACTTGTTCAAGGCTATGGTTTCTCAAGCCAAAAACAAGTGAAAAGTTTCAAACTTTACATGGTTCAAATTTTTTTAAAGGTTCCTTTGATTTTTAAAGTCGTCACCTTTAACTAAAATCAACAAAATACAAACTTTTTAAACACTAAAAACAGCGTCATAAACACAAAGAGTTCATGGTTTCAAAACAACTTTCTAAGTTCAAGAACGTACCTATTTACAGTTTTGAACATAAAAAGAGTTAGGAAGATTATTATAACATTTCAACGGTTGAAAATTTTCATAACATACATATAAACATCATAATAAAATTTCTTAAACATCTAATGGTTAGATCTTAAGAGATGAAGAAATAAAAAATGAAGAACTACCTTGAGAGTTCTCTAGAAAATGCAAAAGTGAAGAGAGAATGTAAAAATGCCAAAGGTATTCTCTTAGTTACGATTTAGCTCCTTAAAGAGAAGCAAATATGATTTTGAGAGGGAAAAAGTCAAAGTTTGTTCAAAAAGTAGTTTGTGTAAGAGATAGGTGAGTGATTTAAGGGATATTGTGTAAGAGGATATGTATTTTTGCTTGTTTAACAAGCAAACCTCTTACATGAAAGTGATATGACCTTATCGGCAAAACATTCATGATTAAACCATGTCCAATTATTGTTGGCTAATACTCGATCGGATATTAAAAATCTCCTGATTTTGGTTTACGATTAGAACTTCGAAACACGGAATTCGGAGTGAACAATATTTAGAAATGCGTTCTGGACGAACTTGATGTCTATCGTGACTTGAAATAATATTTCGAAGCCAATGGCATAATCGGAATTTAATTTCGAGTTATGGAACTCAAAAACACGTTATTGGGCTGAATTCGGACGAATTTGGGTCTGACAGCAACTCAAAAACTTTATGTCACGAAAAATTACGAACATTTACCACAAAATTTTAAATCATAAAATAAGGCTAACACTCAACTATGGTTTATCCTAAATCAATTCCGATTAATTTCTAAAATAATTGTTGTTAAAATAAATGATTAATAAAACATACACAGAAAATTCACGGTGTTACACAACTTAGTAGATGAGATCTATTAATATTTATTCAATAAATACTACCACACATATATTAGTTTATCCAAGTCATTGATGTCCCATTCTTAATGATTCTATGATCAAGAATAATTATAACAAACATATTTCTCATTATTATAATAACAAGTCTCTAATTTTTAATCAAAGACATTGTCATATAATCTATTTAATTAAATAAAAAATATGATAAAATAAAATAAAATGCAATTACTTTAATTGCATTTAATGACAAATTGCAATTACTTTACTGGTAAGGTTTGGTTACACCACCCTTAGGAGCATGCTTTTTTTGCTTTAAAACATTTCTTGCCTTTCTTTTTAGAGGAGTTTCCGACCACCATGATAGTTCAAGATTTATTTTCAGAGACAATTTGATTTCATTAATCAATCAACATATGAACCATCGCATACAAATGATTTAGGAAGTGTTTGTCTAGTTGTTCTTATTAGTATACGTACTTTAAATAATTTAATTTTACAAGTCCATTGGTTGTCTTGTCATTCATTGTTATTAAATTCTAACATGTTTCAATGAATTTAATTTACAAGTTCTTTAGTATTTAGGTTGTTCATTCACTACGTTAGAATTGATATTTAACAACGCCCGTTCAACAACGCTTATGTGTTGAACACTGTTAAATGTAAGGCGGAATAAAATTTACAGCGCTTATTGAAGCAAGCGAAGTTAAATGTGTTATCTTCAACAATGCTTATTGAAGAAATCACTGTTAAAGGTCATACTTCATATATTTAACAACAGTTTTCAGTGAGCGCGGTTAAAGGTGTTATCTTTAACAACGCTTATTGAAGCAAGTGTTGTTAAAGGTGTTATATTTAACATTCCTTATTGAATCAAGTGTTGTTAAAGATCATACATTCATATATTTAACAACATTTCTTCAGTGAGTGTTGTTAAATGTGTTATCTTTAACAACACATATTAAATAAAGTGCTATTAAATGTCATACTTCATATATTTAACAACACTTCTTCAATAAGCGTTGTTAAATATCATACACTCTTTCATATATTTAACATTACTTCTTCAGTGAGTGTTGTTAAACGCTTGTCTTAGTGAGCGATAATCTTTTCAAATTCAAAAACAAAATCTCACACACAATAATACACATATTACTCAGTTTAGTATTTCTGTTACTTTTCTTCTTCTCCATGAGTTACATTTTTTTCCTCTTTTGTTTTTAGTTTCTCTCTTCAAGCAAATTATCGGTTTTTGGTTTTTCTATGCAAGCATAAGATAGATCGTTATCTTATTTTAGTTCATTTATTTCTTTTTGATTCAGTCTTGATGCTTGCATTTACACCATAAATAACAAATCTTTGATTCATTTGAATCGTTATTATTTTAAATAATTAGTTTAGTTATGATCAGTGGAAACATTTTACTAATAGTGTGATCTCTATTTATTGTGAAATTTGTTAGGTATTAGTGGCCTAGGAACACCTAGAAGGGGGGGGGGGTTGAATAGGTGTAGGGTTATCAATTACCGCTTCTCGCACCAAAACCCAGTTCTGGAAACAACTCAGTTAATCGATTAACAACTGGTCTTAATCAATTAACACACACACGGAATAGAATGATCAGAGCAGCAAATTGCACAGTTATTTAAAATCAAATGAACAGAGATAAAGCATATATTTTAAGCAATATTAATAAGCATATGGCAGGGTACAATTATGCAAAATATAAGCTATTAACTCGAATTGAAATAGCAAGAAAATTAAAGAAGATTTAAGGAAAGAACAGCGTGCAAAGATGGATTTTTATCCTGGTTCGTTTGCAGTCCACTACAAACTACATCCAGGCCTCCCCTTCTGATCTTGGGAGATTTTATTCTTCACAATATTGAATATACGTATGATCACACACACCAATCCAATTTAAAAAACATAGCACGCTTGTTTCTTGAAATCTAGAACACCTAACCCTTGGTTTGACTCTACCTATCGCCTGAGAAAACCTTTATCGCGAAACAACCTCAGGCAACATTCTTGTTCTCAAATCAAGACCTCCTAGTCTTGGTGAAGAATCCCAATCTCTATGGTGGTACGACACCAAGAGATCAATCCAAAACACACAAAAACAGATTACAACAGCAATGTATTATAAGCACAATAATGCTTGAAATATTACAATAAAAGACCTTAAGACTAACCCACTCACAATTCACTCAAGCCATCAAATACATGTGAGTTAATCAAAAACAGTAATCAATATATCTCTCTAAGAATCTTTACAAATAAATGCATGAACATGTGAGCAAGATAAGGATGAGACAAAGCATTTGAAAAACAGTATGCAAATCAAAGATTCAATAAGGCATGGTAACCTCTCTTCCTCACACATGCAACTCTATTGCAAAATCAGAATGCAAAAATGAAATATGCTCTCTAAATCAATCATATACAATGGAATACAATGCTACAATTTTCTAGAAGTTGCCGAAACTTATACGAGGTAGTTTTGACAATTGAATTCGTTGCAATCAGTTAAGTAGTTAAAACAGAAATCAATTATAACACAAAACAGACATGTTAATCGATTAAGGTAACCCGCTAATCGATTAACCAGTGCAACAGAATTGAAATAGAAACCAGTTGTAACAGAAACACTAATATAACAGAAAAACAGTTGAGTTATGTTAGGTATCAATGGTTAAAATACACCTAGAAGGGGGGGGTTTAATAGGTGTAGCGGTTAGAATATCCGCTTTTCAAAAATCTACACTTAATGCTGAATTACCCCAAGTTAATCGATTAAAAGAATGAAGATAATCGATTAACTCAATTTACTTAATCGATCAAAACAGAACATCAAGCTTAGACAGATTCGATTTCTGGCACGACAATTAACCGATAATGAAATGAATACACAGAGCTTACAATTTTATCAGAGTATTAAGAGTATAGCACAGATACAGAATATAGCAATTAATTCTACTATACAAGTTAATCGATTAAGTGCAATAAAGAGAGAAAGAGAGAGAGAGAGAAAAAATCTTGCAACACGATTTTTATCCTGGTTTGTTTGCGTGTCCACTTGCAAACTACATCCAGGCCTCCCGGCTGTTCAAGCTCTTATTAGCACAAGTTGTCCTCATCAAAACCATGACATATAATGAGAGAGCTTTCCAAAGTCTTCCTCTTGACATGCGCACTTTCAAGTTATTCTATGGTTTGACTCCCTTCCTACCGACAAAGAAAACCTTTCTTTCGGCGTAGCCCCGGCCAAGAACCTTGTTCTTTCCTTATCAAGAACTCTAAGTAATATGAAAATACAACTCAATCTCTTAGGTGGTATGACACCTCGAGATTCCCATGTTACAACGATTTTTCACTACAAAACTATAGAGTAAACTTAAGCAATTACAAAGCTCATATTTAACAAATAAGACTTTACTCTAAACACCTAACACAATCTCATGCAATATGACAATGTATTAGTTGAAAAACAGAATTTACAGAATGCAAAAACTTCACAAAAGCATCAATGAATGCATGAACATGTGAGATGAAATGATGAGAAATATATCATGAAATGCCACTCAATCCTAAAGCATAGAATTCTCTCCTTTCTAAACTCACAAATGCAATATCAACTAGATGCAACAATTATCACGAAATATGCTCTAACTCTCTAAAAAAATGCAACA
>NW_017723615.1:0-567 GCF_001865875.1 Lupinus angustifolius
ATTCTATGGTTTGACTCCCTTCCTACCGACAAAGAAAACGTTTCTTTCGGCGTAGCCCCAGCCAAGAATCTCTGTTCTTTCCTTTTCTAAAACTCTAAGCAATTATGAAGATACACTCAATCTCTTAGGTGATACGACACCACGAGATTCCCTTGTTACAACAATTACACAACAAAATACAAGAGTAAAATTAAGCTGTTACAAAGTTCAAATATGACAAGAAGGCTTTACTCTAAAACACCCTAATACAAACTCATGCAATTGACAATGTATTAGTATGAAAAGAGAAGTTACAGAAGCTAAAAAACTTCACAAAAAGCATCACTAATATGCATGAACATGTGAGGGAAAATATGAGAAATTATAACATGAAATGCACTCAATCCTAAAGCATAGAATCTCTCCTTTCTAAACTCACAAATGCACTAACAACTAGATGCAACAAATATCACGTAAAATGCTCTAACTCTCTAAGAAATGCAACATGCAACTTATGAGATCAATTCTGAAAACGCAGTTTATAAAGAATCAGTTCAGAAGCCCAGTTAATCGATTAAAAGCACTCTT
>NW_017723616.1:0-257 GCF_001865875.1 Lupinus angustifolius
AAGTGTTCCTCTTGACATGCACACTTTCAAAAAATACACTAGTTAATCGATTAATTTTAGGTATCAGTGGCGGAATACACCTAGAAGGGGGGAGGGGGGTTGAATAGGTGTGGCGGAGCTCAAGTTCCACTTTTTGGGTTTTTATGCACTTGCTAAAAAATGTCTAGTTAATCGATTAAGCGCTGTTCATAATCGATTAACCAGTAACAGAACCAGAATGATCAGAACAGCAACTTGCACAGTTATAAACCAACACA
>NW_017723617.1:0-25224 GCF_001865875.1 Lupinus angustifolius
TTCGTGTGTGACTTACAAAGTATCCCACATTTCTTTTGCATTAAGGCACTGCGAGACTCTAACGAATTCGTCATAAGATAAGGCCGAAGTAATAATGTTCTTGGCCCTAAGGTCATGGTGGACCTTTCTTTTCTCAATATCCGTCCATAAGCCTTTAGGCTTTTCTTTAGACTCACCATCCACCATATGAAGTGGAATGTATGGACATTGACAACGGATTCTCAAATGTCCATGTCTATTGCCTCGATATAGATTCTCATGCAAACCTTCCAATAGGCATAACCTTCGCCACTGAGTACGGGAGGGCGGTTAATGGATTCGCCATCACCGCCAAATGGGTTATTATAGCCCATACGTAATCCCTCTCGAATCACGCGGATGTGGTTGAATGTTCATGCATGAGGGTTAATGGATTCGCCATCACCGCCAAATGGGAGGGCAAGAACTCACAAGACGTCCTAGTCTAATATGAATGTTCATACATGAGGTTTCTGAAAATATGCAATCAACACAAAACTATCTCTTTTTTTCTTTTCAAGAAACACAAGAATGTTGCAAAAAATCTTTGCAAAGAATCATGCAATATGAATATGAAAACTAAAGCTCTAGCATGATCTAATCTTTCTCCTAATTCATCACTCTCTAATAGATTCTAACAATGATGATCTATATCTTTTCTCTATGTGTTTCTCACTCTTTTTCTACATTGCAGTTTCTGCAATTAGCTAGTATTTATACAAAACAGTTTTTGCCTCTAAAAACGGTTTTTCAGTTATGCTGTTGAAACAGCAGAAAAATATACACGTTAATCAATTAAGCCATGGGGTTAATCGATTTATCAGTCTACTTTTAAAATATGATTAAATGGTAAACTACTTATATGATATATGCTCATGCAATACATGATTTCCAACATATAATACCTTCAATGCACAAAATCAATGTTTATAAATGCATGAACCTAATTATCATATTTTTCTAGATGATGTCTCGTTTTAGTGGATTAATTGCTTTATTAAGTCTTGTGAGACTCACACCTAGGTTTACCTAACCTAGACTCAATATCTATGGCAAGCATCTTAGACTTCTAAAAAGATAATAAAGAACTATAACATAAGTCTAATAAGACACCACTTGAGCCCTCGACATGCTAATTGTTGAGTAATCTTCAAGCTTTAATTAATACCTTGTCTTCATAAAAACATAGGCAAAACATTGCTAATGCAATCCTTGACGCTTTGCACTCTCAATTAACCCCATGGCTTAATCGATTAACGTGAGTGTTTTCTGTTGTTTTCAACTGCATAACTGAAAAACCATTTTTAGAGACAAAAGTTGTTTTGTATAACCCCATATTTATTTTAATATCCGAGTATTAAGTACTCATTCATAACTCAAAGCATTGTTATTCAAGGATTAGGAAAATCCTAGATGAGGTTAGGTAAGGTGTTCTTCACATAAAGACTTGGAGGTCTTGGGATAAATTGTGATACCTTGGCTAGGGCCGAATCGTGTAAGAAAGTTTTTCTTTGGAGGCGGTTTTAGGAAAGGTCAAACCAAGGGTGACGAAGTTCTTTGGGTTCCAAGAAGGGAGCGTTCAAGTTTTGTATTTGGAAGCGTGTTGTAACGTACATTGTGTTCTATAGTGAAAAAGGAAAATCTCCCATATCAGAGGGGAGGACTCGATGTAGTTTTGCAGTGGACAGGAAAACAAACCAGGATAAAATCCCTGCGCAATCTTTTCTATCCTTTTCTCTTTTATATTTCAAGATGTTTTAATGCAAGTTTGGAGCAAATATTTTGCATGCTTATTCCTTGCTATGTTCTTGTTAATATTGCATAAAAGTATATGTTGTATATTTGTTTGTGTGTTGGTTAACAACTGTGGAAGTTGCTGTTCTGATCATTCTGGTTCTGTTACTGGTTAATCGATTATGAACAGTGCTTAATCGATTAACTGGGCATTTTTCAGCAAGTGTGTAAAAACCCAAAAAGTGGAACTTGAGCTCCGCCACACCTATTCAACCCCCCCTCCCCTTCTAGGTGTATTTTGCCACTGATACCTAACAACCTATACTCACTTACTAAGGCACACATCACATACTACTTAGAATAATGACTCTATTTATATCCTAGTCTAGATATGACCAATGAGCTCTAGGCATGTTGATTGTTGAGCCATCTTCAAGCTTTAATAAAACCTTGTCTTCATCAAAATATAGGCAAAGCATTGTTAGTGTTATCCTTAACACTTTGCACTTTCAAAGTTATGTAACTATGGTGTTCTAGGTTTTTGGATATGGTTCACTGGTTAGAACATACAGTTTGACTATAATGGCTGGTAAATGTTCTTTCTCAATTGCTGTTAATTTTGTATTTTTTTTATAACTTTTGCAATTTGTTTAGAGATGTCACTTTTTATTTGTATTTGCAACTTGCATTGATCATTGAGGAACACGTGAACAATCTGTAAGGACTTGCACATTAGAGGAGAAAGAATGAACAATTTGTATAAAATCTCATTACTCGTATGTTATTTTATAATATTGGAATCTGTTAAGGTCGAATGTAGCTAAAGTCGTTGGCGATTTAACAAATCTATTTTAAATGTGGTGGAGTTGGGCGTGCATGTCATGTGTTTGTTAGAATGTCTAAGAAAGATATTATATTATTTAGAAAATAGACATTTAACAACGCTTACACTGCTTCAAAAAACACTATTAAATATAACTTTATGTACTGCTATGCTCACATAGAAAGCATCTCAAAAACGCTGTTAAATGACAATTTTAAATATTATTGTTTTGCTATTATGGCGCAGTGATTGTTATTAAATTCTAAACAAATATCACATGTTTCAATTAATTTAACTTACAAATCCTCTAATATTCAGGTAGCTCATTTTTATTAAATTCAAAACAAATATCATATATTTCAATTAATTTAATTTATAAGATTTCAAGTATTCACATTGCTCCTTGTTATTAAATTTGGTACAATATCACATGTTTCAATTTAATTTATAAGTCTCTCTTATTGAGGTTGCTTCTTATTAAATTATAAATAAACATAATATATTTCAATTAATTTAATTTACAAGTCCCTAGTATTGAGGTCGTTCCTTGTTATTAAATTCTAAACAAAAATCACATGTTTCAATTATTTTAATTTACAAATCATCTTGTATTCAAGTTGCTCCTTGTTATTAATTTCTATACAAACATCACATGTTTCAATTTAATTTACAAGTTCCCTATTGTTCAGGTTGCTCCTTAATGGTTGTGCACTTTTTTTAATCAAATAAATTACATATTTCATATTTAGTCATTATATGATTTTTCATTTTAAAACCGTTGAATGATCAAATTTTTATCAATGTTGTTGAATACTTCTCTCTAAATATAAGTTATTAGATAGTCATTCATCCATGCATCTCTCATTCAATTACTTATTTAATTTTTTTATAATTTTCATAGTTGAAAAGACTATTTCTAGAGTTATATTGCTAACTTCAAGAGAATATAAACTAACATATAAATAACGTGTCTTCCACTTACTAACTTACCTTAAAGATTATTGATTTCTTTCAAAGAATCAAATTAACACCGAGATGCATGTCAATAATGTAAGTCTCAAGTTGATTATCAAATATCACTAAATCAGTTGAACAAAAAACACATAGATAAAACCTTGCAAATTCAATCATTTTTGTTATATAAAAAATAGAGAATAAATCGGCTAGACTCAAACAAGACTTACAAAGAAGCAACTGAAATTTTGTACCGCAGATAAAAAATTTAAGTTACATATCCATAATATTATAAAATAATTCAACACAATAATAATTATTTATTTTTCATGAAACATGTGATTTACAAAAATATATATTTTTGGATATACATATTTTTTTCAAAAAATCCAGGATATGCATTTGCACACCCTGAACTAGACATAGCACCATCACTATATATATATATATATATATATATATATATATGCATATATCAAGAGAAAAAAATCATGCCTGCACATGGATATATAAAAGCATTGCACACTGCATACTGTCAAAACGATAGAGGGAACTCTATCAAAAATTCAAAATTGCACACTGTTTGACTTTCTATAAAAGTAGTGCATCATATGCATATTCATAATTGTACAAGCAATTACATAGAGACTTTTCCTTTTGTAACTTTACTTGATGAAATATAGAGGCTGCATAATTATCCTTTTTGGAAAAATACATAAAAGAACAGCATAATCTTAATATATGTTGCGCACAGTGAAGGAAAGCTATTTCTAAAGCACGTACAGAAACATATATAATTATATAAATGCAATGTACAGTGCCATGAAAAACCACAATTAAAATTTCCTTCACCTTTCAAATATGGGGTTGGGATCCTCTCCAATATTGGATAGTCTAGTACTGGAATGTAAGACCCAGAATGATTTGGTTCAAAATTATTTAAAATCTATACCATTGAATAATTTTAAATGCGAAATGTCATAATCTTTGTCTGTCTTTAAACGCAATCTCTGTTAGTGAAGACTTAATGTGCATCATATAGTCTTTTACAGCTATGTGCATTATAAATACTAGTGCGTAAGTGCCTGCCGGTTAAAATTGCATGGTAATATGTATTTAATTTCTTATATTTCATTTTTTATAATTAAAATATATTTGTTGTATTCAGTGTACTTTATATTTTTTTTTTTTGTTTATGATAAGTTTAGTTTAAGATGAGAGATGTGGTTAATTAATGTGTTGGTGATGGTTAATTAGGATTATATGGTTTTTTTGTAAAAATTAAATAATGTGAGGGGCAAAATAGGAAGTAGAAATTACATCATGGTGGAAGTTACACCATGTTTTGGCTTTATATATAGTATAGATAAATTAAACACAAAACTCTTCCTCCAATACTAGTTGAAAGTAATTTTATGGTATTCTTAACATATACAATCAAATAACATAAATTTATTTGTGTCTAAAATTATTTACATATATATTTATGCTAATAGATAAAGAGAAAACATAAAATTATTACTCATAGAGGATTTTATGTTTCTATATTTTATCTTTTGTAACTTCTAATTTTATATTTATCTATACTAATACTAATAAGCATAAAATAATTACTAATGGAGTATTTTATAACTTCTAATTACATGTTTATATAAATTTCTAATAACCACATCATAATTTTTTATATTCCAAATTTATCCTTTGTAACATCTCTTATTAATAACTAATATAAATTTCCATGCATTACTTTCATTATTTTCGTTTTTTATATTAATAGATCATTAATCTTCTATACACTCTCTTATTTATATTTTCACTATCTATTGAGTTCATATATTGCATTTTTTATATTTAGATTAGTTTTTCTTAAATAGTATAACATGAAGCTGGTGCATTATATATTAGAAAAATACGAATGCGGGTCAACCAGTATAGAATGTCCATCGACACATTAGTATATAATAAAAAATGTATCCAATTGTAGTTCTTGAATTTTTAAAGTTGTTTTTTAAAATTATGAAGACTTCTCATATATTCATATCAACACCAATCTTTGTCGTCAATTATTTAAACTAATGGAACATAAAATATAATACTAAGAATTTATTACTCACAGAACTGTTTTTGCATGTGTATGACTGTATGTAGCAAATAAAGAAGTGAAAAAAGTGTAAATAAGATTATAAGACAACATAATTTCCTTTTGTAGGAAACTGCACAAGTTCTTTTACCCTCTCTTACGTTTCACTTTTTCACACACTCACTGAAGAAACCTTTTCTTCTCTCTGTTACGTTTTCTTCTCTCTCTTACGTTGCACTCTATGCATGCATATTTATATAATATATATATATATATACTTTACTGCATTAGTTGTCTTGGACTATTAATTTTATACTTTTACTATGGAAGTAAATATATTGTTACATATATCCTGTCTCATAATCTTCAAACTTTGTTACATTTTGATACATGGGTTTCTAATCGAGCATTATGTAGTATTAGCATAATGTCCATATCATGACCATTTGACATGATCATGGATTTGAATGACTCAAAACATCTTTGGAAGATTGCAGTTAGAATTATTGAAATTTGGTATGTCCAAATATCACCGAAACCAGGACATCTAGAAATGATATTGATGGATTCTAAGGTAACAATATTTTAAACATTTTTAAAGTTATTTTGGTTTTTAATATCAATTTTTTTATCAATGTTGGGACAACAACTATGTTTATCATTGATAAACAAGGATGGTACTATGATGGATGCACTAAATGTATAAAGAAGGTCGATGTTAGATATGGTCCTTTCACCTGCATGTGTGGCACTTATAATCAAAGGTCTTCTCCTAGATAACATTTTTTCTTACATAAGAAGTGTTCATATATATTCTATTTGTATTGTTATTTTGGTCATGAAAATTGTTATTAACACACTTTTTTTTATCTTAGGTACAAACTAGACATTTAGGTTATTCACCAAAATGAAAGTGGTAGGTTTGTTTTTTGGGATCGCCAATGTGCCGACATTATTGGCATATTTGCAGTTGACCTTAGAAATCAGATGTTTGCAGTAAGTTTTATATTAACATTTCTTTTGAAGATAGATTTATTTCTTACCTTAGTTATTTATAACTGATAGCTATTTGCTTATGTGTCTATATAGGAAGGTGAAGATGATCTGGATGTGTTTCCTTTAATTCTGGATGTTCTCCTTGCAAGAACTATGGCCCTAAGGGTGAAATTATAGCCATCATACCACCAATCCTCTGTTATAAGACTCTCCGATGATCCAAATTTGATCAAAACTATACTTGATCAAATTGGTATATTTGAGGTACTTTATAAAAATAACATGTTATTATGTATACTGCCTTTGAGAATATTAATATTTGCATTTCATTGTTAATTAACTAATCTTACATGCTATTAAACAGCCATCAAATTCTATTGAAATGAATGGGAAGTCTGATTTGAATGATTCCTTTCAAATAGATTTTGTGAGTGCATCCACATACTTTCTTTTACAATATTTTAAGTGCAAAAGTAATTAATCTCATATCTCTAATACATTTATATTTCTTAACTTTTATCAGCAATCTGTCTTTATTATAGCTGATCATGATCCGAACCATATTCAAGTTGTAACTCCAGCCAAGAGATTGTCAGCTGACTTAGACTTGGACATGCTACAAAGTCCACTCCAAAATTCCACTCAGGTGTCATCCTCGAAGGTGGCAAAATATATCAAGACCAAATGACTTGGAATTTTAGGATGACAATTTATTTGTAACATTTTTTAGAACAACCTTTTTTTAGTACATCACAGTGTGATGTATTTATCATGACCACATTTTTTGTGACATGTTGTGCATACATGGTAGCATAACATTGCCATGTTCACACAGTACAACTACCAAACATCTATCTTACCCTCTACATATTTTGGATAATCCCAATGTCGTGGCCAAATACTTGAACTACTAAATATAGTTCATTTACTTAAGTACATTATGCTATATATTGGAATGTGAATGTCGGATACATGAAGAAGTAATTAGTTTTAACATATTATTATATGTGAAGTATATGAATACTTGAAGTACTAATTAATTTTAAGACATTATTATATGCAATAGTTACTAACCTTTATAACATAGAAGCTACAAAAAGTATATTTGACATACCATGGAACAAAGGTTTTTAGAGTTCTCATTTTTTTATACTCTATCATGTTAATTCTACAAGTGAATTATTGAAAACAAGGAATTAAAGAACATAACACTAAATCTAAATTATATATTTAATACTGATAAATTATAGAATTTGTTTTACAAACTATGAATTTAAAAATAGTATTTAAGTTATATTTTAAAACCAGAGTCTTGCAAATGCGTTTGGTCCTTAATTTTTTGTTGTTCCAGATGAGGCATTACTCGAAAATCACCAAACAAAGATTTAGACATGTTGTCTTCTTAATAACCATGGAACAATATTGTTCTTATTTTTTTATGCCCTATCATGTTAATTCTATAAGTGAATTACTGGAAATAAGAAATTGAAGAACATAACACTAAATCTAAGTTATATGTTTATTGCTGATAAATTACAAATTTTGTTTTACATACACTATGAATTTAAAAATAGTATTTAAGTTGTTATATTTTAAAAACTAAAGCTTGCAAATGCATTTGATTCTTAATTTTATTTTGTTGTTCTAGACGAGGCATTACTCGAAAATCACCAAACAAAGATTTAGACATGCCTTCTTAATAACCATGGACCAAAAGTTTTTAGAGTTCTTATTTTTTATACTTTATCATATTAATTCTATAAGTGAATTATTGAAAATAAGAATTGAAGAACATAACACTAAATCTAAGTTATATATTTAATGCTGATAAATTACAAAAATTTGTTTTACATACACTATAATGTTGTTGCCTTTGCTCAAGACAAAGTCTTCAATTTTGAATTTGACTCTTCTCAATTTCTTTCTTGCAGATTAAAGATAATTGTCTCGAAACACCATCCAACTAGAGTAATAATAATCAAATTTTAATTTAGAATTTACTTTTCACTGTTTAAATAAATTAACGCAAAACACATTACGACCTGTACGAATGCACATGTATCCTACTAGTATTACTTAAAAGGAAACACACTCATTTTATCTCTCTTTCTAAACTTACAGAACAGAAAAACATTTTTTGTTCTTTGCACACACATATACATCATGCATAGTTCTGAAATTGCGGGCAAGTATGAAATTAAAACCACTATCATTGTGTCTATATTGTTTCTTTTCAAGTGGTATTGGTTCAAATGTTGCAAATTAATTACCACGCATCATTTTCTAAATTACATGTTGACCCTTTTTTATTTTTCACTACAAATTAATAATTTTAGAATGCATTTTCTTTATTATTTAAATTCTTGATGTTAGCAAAAATTAAAATAATATTTCATAATTATTTATTTAATCAAATTAAATTCTCCAATTTAACTATCAAATAATATAATTATTTAGTAAAGATTACTATGTGACTCTATAGATTCAATATTAAGACTCCTTAATAACCAAATAACATGAAGTAATATATATTGTACATTCAAGAACCACAAAAAGATTAATTAAAATAATTTTTTTCATCTTTGTAATTTTGAGCTAACTCTAAAGTATGGTACAATTATCAAACTTTAATAAATTGTCATAGTGACTCAAAGAAACTTATTTCTTTTTTGTTTATTGTAATACATTGGCCAATATCTTATTTTATTCCAAAGTTCAAATTAATTACTAAGAGTTGATGATTCATTATTGATTAATCATTAATTCTACAAGCATTAATTTAGTCATACACAATATTCATTCAAATAACGTCTCGCGAGATTATGTGTCCGTAATCAAAATGTGATAAAGAAAATGCTAATTACTATATATTAATCTCAAGTCTAAGAAAACTATTTCATTTCTTCTTGAGAAATTACTAGTGACAACTTAATGTAATTTTAACCATTAGAAATTCTAAGTTGAGTCAGTTCAATAATCATATCACATATGCATAATTTATATATGCAATTTAATAAAAAAGATCTATTAATATTTACCCAATAAATACTATCACATATATTGATCTATTTGGGTGATTGATGTCATAGTCTCAATGATTTTATGGTCAAGAATAATTAGACGGAAAAATTATAAAAACATGTTTCTCATTATTATATCTCTATTATAATAACAAGTTTCTAATTTTTAATAAAGGACATTGTCATTTAATCTATTTAATTAAATAAAAAATACGATAAAATAAATAAATGCAATTACTCTAATTGCATTTAATAACAAATTAAGTCTTGAACATAAATATTGACATATATAAATATATTTCCAATAAATTCAAGTTTTCTAGAGCTTCTCCATAAAATGACAATTACTTCTAGAGTGAAACTGATTAAAGGAGAATTTAAAGAAAGAAACTGCTGTAAGAATTACCCCAATTAAGTATGTTAGGAAACTCTGGGCGTAAAAACGAAACCATTTAATGTTTAAACCGACTGAGCTTATTTATTATAAGTTTCTATCTAGCCTCTTTTAAAAAAAAAATTAAAGCCTATATTTTTAATAGTACGACATGTTAGCTATTTAAATATATGTTATAAGATATATAATTAGGACAATATGTGTCTTTAAAGAGACTAACAAACTTATTTTTGAAGGAAAAAAATATGTATATTAAAAGTGTTTGAGTTTTATACATTGCATCATTCATAATTTATGTTTTAATTATCATTGAGTTTTCATAAAAAATAAAATATAATGAGTAATAAATTATATATTGATTGAGTATAAATCTTTACACAAAATTTCACTCATTTTTAAATACTTCCACCTAACATCAAATTATATTTATATATATAAAATAATGTTCGTCATATAAAAATAATATAATATAAATATTATTAAAAATAGTTATATTATAATATTAATATTATTTAAATAATATAAATATTATTTAAATTATAATATAATATAATATAACTAATATTAATTGTTTTAAAGTTTGATATGTTAAAACAAAATAGATTTTTTAAAAGTTTGAGCCTAATTTATTTATAAAAAGAGAATAAAATATTTGTTTATACAATGAGATAAATTATCTCATCTAGCTAATACAATCATAACACATGTCCTATTTTTAGTGTTTAGAAATATTTTTATAGATGAAGTAATAAATAATCTAATATGTTTCAGGTTTTGGGATATAAGTGAGTTTTGTTAATTCCTTAGTGTATTTTTTCAGTTAACTCAATATCCTAGTATATTTTATAATATCTTAAAGATGAATCTACAGATTAATTAATATACTTACTCATCCATGATTTATATCTTATTAAACAATTTTTATTAGAATATACATTTTTATTATTTTAAAATTTTAATCTAATTTAAACGTTTCTAACAAATCTATATTTTGGATTTAGTTATTTTCAAAGAATTTTTTTTTATAATTAAGTGTTTTTTGTGATAATATATCAACTGACACATTTTATACTCTCCTTTTCACATATTCTAACTATTTGGTCCACATCACCTGCTTCCTCTAATAAATCACTATCTCGTAATGGTAAATGCTAACAGTAAATGTGTTTGAAACAGACTTATACTAATAATATTAGTTATAAATCATGTAATAATTTTATCATTTTCCTATTTTTATTACATTCTTTTTTAAAAAATTAATATAATTGTCAAACAAATATTTTAAGTCTAAAAATGTTTTCTTATGGAAGTAGCAATCTTCATTATTACTAGACTACAATCATATTTTTTGATATTGTCAATACTATTTCATCAATATATGACTAAGTAACTAATACTCATAACACCTTATATCAAAACCAAAAATACCTTGATGCTTCTATTATCACGACCAATTTATTATTTTGTTATTTATTATAGTGTATTCCTACACTTATAAACCCTAATTCCAAATTAATTTCTAAATCCTCATGACACTATCCAATAACCAAAACAATGGCAGGTCACTAATGCATTTTCACGAAAAATACTTTCAGATGTCGAGAGGAAGAATTTGGTTTCTCCATTTTCCAACTCTTTGAAAGTGATATTTTGTTCATCAAATTTTATTGGCTTTGGTTTTTCATTGAAACAAAATTAGAATTAAAAGAAGCTAGTCATGTATTAAAATGAGGGAAGATATGATGTGCAAATGACTCGTAGTTCAGTGAAACAAAGCTAAACCATACAAAAACATAGTGTTAGTGGCTGAGTTACAAAGGCCACTATGGGCAGACCGTGAGGGCATCCATGATAGTGTACTAGGACGTTGTGTGATATACGACCATGTGAGCAAGATAAACAAAATAACAGAAGATAAAAAAATGAAAAGCAAGACTTGCAATATAGTCAAAATAAAGAATCATCATTCAACAAAGATTTTACATTCATCTGTGAGTTTCTATCACACTACACTTTTTATTTTATTGGGTAAATGTTTATCACTCTCTACTACAACTTCAATAAGACGTGAATCAAACTAAGCATGTTGTACTAGTATGGCTGCATTACCCACGAAGTGAACTCAATTCAACAATGAAAGCATCCAAATCTAAGTCAGAAGATCCTCCTTCTTCCACAGCTTTTCTTGCCAATCTTGACAACTCCTTTACTTTGTTCCTCCTTTCCTCTGCTCCTTCGTCCTTTGCCAATATCTTTCTCACAGTTTTCTCTATTGCATCCCATTTAATACTATCATCAATATCCGCAAATAAACACCATCTTTTAACACCAACGGGTACCCCAATTTTAAGGACATCAACTACTAACTTCTCATTGTAAAGTTGCTCTGCGGACACAGGCCATGTGATAAAGGGTACCCCAGCAGCTATTCCTTCCAAAGTTGAATTCCATCCACAATGAGTCATAAATGCTCCAATTGCTTCATGTTCAAGAATGGAAACTTGAGGTGCCCAACCTCTTATTATTAGTCCATTACCTTCAATTCTTTTCTCAAATCCTTCAGGTAACCATTCTTCTCCATCTTTTTTGCTTTTCTTCACAACCCAAATAAATTGTTGCCCTGAAGCCTCAAGTCCCAATGTAATTTCTCTGAGATGAGAATCAGGGAAGTTTACAACACTTCCAAAGGATACATAAACAACTGAATTTGCTTCCTTTGTGTCAAGCCACTTTTTCCACTCATTATCATCAATAGATGCTTGTTTTCCTCTATATTTTATTTGTTCTTTATCATTGTTGCAAAGAGACAAAGGGCCTATGTGCCATGCTCTTCTTCCCATTATCTTCCTAAAATAATCAACATAGTCCTTCTCAAGTTCGTAGAAGCTGTTAACAACAACCCCATAGCTCTTCTCTTCTGATTCCCTGAATTTTGTCAATCTTTCTACCCAACCACCAATATTTAAGTACTCTATTAACTGAATCCTTGTCATTTTAATATCACTAGGAAGATTAGGAATGACAAATGATTCTGAATCAGAAGAAACATTCTCATAAGGTTTGTAGAGTCTAACGCATTCATAAGCACACATAGCGAAGAAACTAAACCCATAGAACACAATCCTTGGAATGTCAAATTTCGAAGTAGAATCAGTTGTCCATGTAAAGAACATATCAGAAACAACACAATCTGGATGTTGCAGACTCAGTTGTTGCTCAAATCCCTCCTGCAATAATTCAGTCCTCTTAAAGAAGACTGGAACAAGTTCGGGTGAAGGAATTGAGTCAAAATTTTCACAGCCATCAGGTAAACCCTCTTCTACAGAAGGGAACATGATGGTTTGGATATTGATGTTGGAATGGGTTTTTGATTTTTCAATTGTTTTGAAGATGAAAGGTGCATTGAGGGGTGTGGTGAGAATGGTTGTCTTGACCCCTTTTGATGCAAATAGTTGGGCCATGTCAACCATAGGTATCATATGGCCATGACCCATGAAGGGGAAGAACATTATATGTATTGGACTATGTTCAGTAGTTTCAGCACCCATCTTTCTCTTTTTTCTAAGAAATTTGAGATTTTTTCTTCAAATAAATCAGCACAAGGAGAGGATTTTCTATGGTTTCAGTGACCTAAGAGGTTAGACAATTTATAAGGAGGTATTTAGCCTATGCATTGCATGAGTTTATATACTCTCACGTATTGGGGTTAGACTCCTCATTGTTGTTAAACTTGTTTCATACCAACTGGTTCAACTAGTAAACTAGTGAACCGGTCCCAATATTGGTAAGATGCAATAATTATACCAGTTATACAATTATATCGGTCAAAACTAGCTAAAATTGGTCAAAATTGGCAATACAGGTCGATTTTCAATTGAATCGTGCCGGTTTTTATTTAAAGTTAATTTTTTAATGAAAATAAAAAATATATTTAATTTTACCGATATACTAGTACCCTACCCAGTTTGATGATCGGTACAGTATTAATAACGATGTTCATTATCACTGCTTCACTTCTAGAATAAAAGGGGGAAATGTGGATATGAAATTTTTTAATATTATTTTATTAGAAAATAATTAAAATATGGATTATTGGGCTATTTTTCATGTCACATATTAAGATTAATATTTACACCAGACTTCCTGATATTAGAGAGGATCTCTACTCCGATATTGGAAGGTCTAGTAATGTGTAGAGATACTGAAATTTGGCACATACTAATATTTAATGGTACAAATTTTTATTTTTTTTAATTAAAGTTTTAAAAATATTATAAAATCGTATTTCTCTTACTTTCCTGAGAGTCTAGCACAATTTACTTTGCATATCTTTACTATCCTTAAGATTTCAGTTAACATTTTTAATTGATCAAAAGAAAAAAATAATACTATTATGTAAAATAATATTATAATATAGTAGAGTATTTAATTTCTTTCATAATAAAAATAATTATGTAGCATAAATTGGAAGTGTTTTTATCATAATTCTTGTTAGTTAACCACAATTTGAAATTGATTTAATTTAAAAAAAACATTATCAAGAAAATCAATTTTTGAAATTGATGTAATTTTAAAATAAATAAATATTTTTTAATCCAAATATATGATTTTAGATATTTCCTACTTTAGCTACATGATTTTGTACCCATGCAATCAATCTACCATATAATTTTTGTGACAGAGCTCTTGTAAATCTTCCTTAACGTGAATATTCATTTTTGTTTGGTCCAGAAAAAGATCAAAACCTATTTTTTTTTAAAATAAAATATTTTTTAGAAAAAATAAATACAAATAATAAAAAGGGTAGGTTTCTACAAAAAAATTTCATCATATTCAAATTTCTTTCAAATAAAATAGAAATGTAATATAGAATAGGTTTCTAGAAACCTAAACCATTTTCCTCTAAAAAAACAACAAAATAATTAATAAAGTGAATTTCTATTTTTTTATTTTTATATTTTCGAAATTATATTTTTAAAAATAAATAAGGGATGTTCAAATATATTTTTATTGACTTTTATAATTATTTTCGAACTTTTAAAAAATAAATAATAAAAGCCAATAAAATGTTACTATACTAATACTTTTCATTTAATAATCTTTTGTAGAAAAATAAAAAAAATAAAAGTCAAATCAGTTTTGTTTAATAGATTGAGATCCCACAAAAAAAAGTGATTAGGTTTATCTTTAAAAAATAAATTCTAGTGGCTAGCTTTTAGGAATTAGGTTAATAATGTTTAGGCTATGAATTGGAGGTCAAAGGGGAGTAATTGATCCCATCCACAAAATCCAGAAAAATACACAAAGAACCAAAAATATATATACAAGAAAGCCAAAATACTATGCAGAGTGAGGTGGTTAAGAAATTTAGTGTTGAGTAATCTAGTATAGGCGAGACTGTAGTCAATTTTGTGACTCTTGTTTCCAGCCAATCATGGTTGTCTGTTATGAAGCACAGATATGGATACGTGTATCGGATACGATACGTATTCGATACGTCGATACGTATTTTTTCTAAAATGTAGGATACAATACGTTCAGGGATATGCGTATAAATTAATAAAAAATACATAAAATATGATAAAATTATAAGTGTAAATCAAAATATTATCTCCTACCCTCTTTCTTCTCTTCTATGTTAAGAAATAAATGTAAGCCCTTTATTTATCTTCTGTTCATAAGCAAATTCCTCTCACTACGAATGACTTATTGTGAAATTTTTGAATGAATAGAAATCATGTCCGAAGAATACTTAATAATTTCCTTATCATTATTTTCATATTTAGTTTCTTCCTCAATATGCATGGGATGTAAAATAATTTGATTTTAGTCAACCCATAATGATATAGATTAATGCATATTGATGCATTATGTCAAACACATAGTGAACAATGTTAAAATGCATTGACAAGAATTAATAAAGAGTCATGTGAAAAGGAATAATACTTTGACCAAATTAAAATTAGAGAAATTGAAGATTGAAGGAAAAAAGAAGAAAGGATAGAAATGTTCGCCAAAAGTGAAGTTTTGTAAGTGCAATAGAGAAGGTTTCTTAAAAGAAAGGAGAAAAAGGTTTGATAAAAGTGAAGTACTAAACGCGAGAAATGCAAAAGAAGGGATTAAGTACACTAAGTGGAGACCAAAATATATCTTACAAGAAAAGAAGACAAAGTCTCTTATCATGGGGACTAAAAAGTAAATATGAAAAAATTATTTATGACTAATCTCAATCTTTGGTACATATAGTGTCAGAGAAGATGTTCAATCACATAATACTTGTAACTATTTGAAAAATAGAGGAAAATCCTTATGAGAGAAGGAAGTGAAAATATGTGTTAACAGTGAATTGGTATAAAAATACTTGTGTTATTTTCTTTATGTTAAACTCTTTATTTCTTTTGATTGTTACTAATTGTGGTGACTTGAACTTATAAGTTAACATTTTCGAAATAGTTTATATCTACCATCACTTATTAATTACTTGTGGGAAATTTTTTAATAAATAATAATTTTATAAACATAACAAACATAATTCAACCTCTCTCTTGCTTTGTTTGCCAATGACAACTTCAATAGTCTTATAATGACATTCCAAGTTACAATGCAAAAGTTAATTCCCATTTTATCACTAAGCTTTCAAGGATAATGAAATGATTGTTCGTAAAACTAAGCAATCAACCATAATTTTCGAATGGTTCATGGTCTTGAGCCACCAAAATCATTTATTTAAAAGGAAAAATATGAAAAATATTGAAAATTATAAGAAAATACAACATATGGGCTACTATAAAACATGCTCGTGTACACTACAATAAAACTTCCTGTTAGCCACGGTTGAAACCGTGGCTAAAGTGGGGAAAAGCCGTAGCTAGATTGAGTGGCCACACTTAATGTCGTTGTGGCAAGGAATGGTGTTGCTAAAAATTAGCCACGGTCATTATGTTATTTCGCTACACTTCTGTGAAATGTGGTAACATCTATTTAGCCACAGTCTGTTTAATTCAGCTACAGTCGAACCGTGGCTAAGTTTCTGATTTTGCCACACCACAACCGTGGCTAAGTTGCTTATTTTTCCACAATACATCCGTGGCTAATTAAATTTATTTAAAGTTACTTTCTTACATACTCCTCTCATGATCCAAATGTGTCATTGTCTCACAATCTTTATTTTCAATAATATAATGGTAAATTTATAATAAAATTAAATATTTGCTAGCTAATAATAATAAAATTGAATCTTATACAATTACCAAATGTTTAACATTCAAAAATGCTGATAAACACAAAATGCAAAATGTTATGATCATATAAGTTCATGAATTTTAAGAAACCATATCTAAGATGGTGGAACATCACGAGCGAAAGTGGTTAACTCACTACCAAATTTTTCGACTAGAAACTTCTCAAGAGTAGCCAAACGATTCTGAGTATGTGCAAGTTGCTCCTTGGTCTCTTCATACCCTGATAGTTTTACTTCTAAAGTTTGTACATATTTCTTCAAGTCTTCAACATGTTGACTAGAGCCACTAGAATTCAAAAAACCAGTAAAATGTCTAGACGTTCCAAAAACACTGGAGGGACAAATACCAGTGCCCAAACCATGCACTCGACCTGAATGTTCAGCTCCATATGCTTTTCCAATTGCATCATTAGGATGAGCAAATACCTTTGATGAAACACCTGAAGTAGTGACATTTTCTTGATCTTGAGGTAAATGCTCTGATATTTTATCCTATTAAATAACAAGAAATTAATAATTTATATAGTGGCAAAATGCAAATTGCATGGCAGTAACCTATAATGGAAAATTGCATCAATAGAATCAGAAAGGACAAAATGATATTATGCGTTTGCCTACCTAACTAACTGCATACCATTATCCATTTCACAACTTAGGAAATGGTTCTAAAAATGATACACTTTTTAGGACATATGTAACACATCATGTATGAAAAGACTTTAAATTACTTACAGCTAGAGTTTTTCCTTCTTCGCTTACATAGCTTCCATCCTTCTTCAATAAAGTTGACAAAACAACCTCACCACGACATACAGGTCTTTGCAATTTTAGCTCCTAACACAACCAATGAAACATAAGTTTTTACATTCACAAAACTTCATTCTTTACAATAATACAATTACCTAGGACAACTTACCATTTGACGACCTCTCCTTGCATTGCTCATACTACCACCAGCATGGGAAACTTTAAGATTTTTGCGACTTCTAGTGTTCGCCAAACTTTGTTTCTACAATTGCCAAACATTGTAGTCATTATATTAAAAAAATACAAGTCTTGGAGAAATTAAATACTTCACAACATAATGTTTACCTTCATCTTATCCTCCTTATAATGATGCACAAATGCAGTCCAATCAGCACAATCTAAACCTGGAGGAGGATTAGCAAGTATGTCTTCCTTACTTTTATTAGGATAGAAATACTTACACCTTAACCTATATTTATAGGCCCTCCATCTTTCACCTAGAGTACTCATAGCCCATTTGACTCCAGCAACATAATCAAACTCAAAATTTTCCTTCACACATTATTAAATACGCTAGTCAATTTTCAATGACAATAGGAAAAAATTATTAAAATTGCAAATTTTTTAAATAATTACCTCAATATATTTCCATTGTTGGTATCTATTATCCTTTGACATCCAATCCCATCTTTTAACATAAATAGGACAAATTGTTGAGTTTTGAGCTAGTTTACCAAGAAACCTCACAAGTAAGTTTGAGCCATTGTCATTGCCTTGTCCATAACCATTGAGTTCCACAATAACTTTTTTAGTTTTTTCCAAATGCCAAACCTGAATTGCTTGCATTTTTCGAGTTTCAATTTCTCCTGAAGAGGTATCTGCAATTATGTACAAGAAGCAAAGTATTAAAGGTAAACACATAATAACATATTGAAGCTAATGGAATATTGCTCTTACCTTTAACCTTGACAAATAAGGGTTCTTCTCTATCTTTTGATTGAGTTTCATTAGAGTTTGAGGAGGTTTCAAAGTTGTCATCACCATATGAAGCATCGTTTGTGTTCACATGTGCAGGTTCAACACCCTCTTGATTGTCACTAGTTTGTTGTTGCATATTTTGGGTACTTTCGCTACTGTTTTCACCTTTTTGTCCTCGTAGCTTTTCTAGCATTACTTGTCCTGAATTCGCACGCTTCATATTGAACCAATTACCTGCACAGTTTGCTAAGAAAAGAACTATAACAAGAAACAAAATATATACTAAATGAATCATAACATGAATTATTAAAGATATAATGCAAAAAGTGTGGCACAAATTGTAAAAAAAGTCTATTTTATATTGTCAAGTACATAATATAGGATATTAAACTACTCTAACATTCTTCCTTCTTCATCATCACTAAAATTATCACAATCTTCATCATTATTTGATCCATGTTTTTCTTGTTCTTGTTCATTTACACCTTCCTGCACTAATTGTAATTCTTCGATGTTCTCCAAATGTTGCTCACAAAAAGATATGTCTTCCATTGATGACTCTTCTAAGTCCTCAAAGTTCAGATCACCCATATCATAGATGTCTCTAGGCTTCATGTGGCAAACACAACACCAACCTTGATCAACTGGATCATCAATATAATATACCATTCTAGCATCAGTTGCAAGGATGAATGGTTCATCTGCTTCATTTGCACCGGTGTCTTGATATTTATTTTAATTTTTGTATTTTTATTTTATTTTTGGATACTCTATGGACACGTATCCTTCGCGAATCTGAGCGTATCCGTGTCTGAAACGTGTCAGACACCGACACACGAGAGTATTTGGCGAATCCATGCTTCATAGGTTGTCTGTATCACATACCTTTTCACCTTCAGCATTGACCCACAATGTGGATCAATCCGACATCGAAATGTCAACAAGTTTCAACGAGCATCACCATAACTGATTGCACGCAGTCAAGTGAACTATTTAATCATGCACCCTCCTTCATCTAGCCAGTCCACAACATACATGTGTAGCCCTCCATCTCCAACCCAGTCGCTGATAAACACATGCCATATCAGATTCACTCCAAATTTTCAACATCTAATCATGTACAATTCTAATTATTTTTTTACATATATTTTGTTTTATCACAATATACCATCACTTAATTAGAGGTGGCAAAAATATCGGACCAATTGATACTGAATATATTTCGGACCAAAAGAAAATGCAGAAATTAAAGATTTACTGAATATATTTCATTCTTAATACTTTCTTCCAAATCATACAGCTTATAAAGAAATCAGAATAAAGTAAACTGATCCTAGCCATACACTTGGATAGATCTTACATAAAGATAAAGTTTGTTGAAACAGAAAAGTGGAATATTCTTTCCATTAATTCATCACATAATCCTTCTGCCATGTGGGAGTTGTTACTATACGACGATTGGGCCTTATTGTAGATTGCTGGATCCTACCATTGCTCATGTGGGAGTTGTTACTATACGACGATTGGGCCTTATTGTAGATTGCTGGATCCTACCATTGCTCACCTCTTCAGAAGAAACCTTGTCCTCAAGGTTGGAAACTTGGGCTGAGTTCGTTATGGGGGGGGGGAGAAGGCCCAAGAGGAGACCCCATTGAAGTGGGTAAAGCTGAAGAATCATCAAAAGAAACGCGTGGACGTGGAGTGTGCAACGGTCCAAGTTGCTGAGCTGTCTCACGTGGTGGAGCAGGTCTGCTTTTGTCTTGGGAAGACGTGAGGTGCAGAGGTGTCCAGAGATTGGATGGTGAAGATTGGAAATCCAATGGAGGAGAAGAAAAAGGCACTGTGCCATTAAGTACTCCACTGCTCGAGGAGCCCCATTCAAATTGCCTATTATTTTGGCCATTGGATGTTGAAGGAAAGTTGATCAACGGTTGGGGAAAAATGCCAGCTGGAAAGGCAGATGCTTTAGGCATAGTAGGGTTAAGTGAAGAGTTGGAAGTGTTTAGAACACATTCACCCTTTGCTTTGTTTGTTTTAGAATCCCCAACCGTAGTCTTCTCTTCTACCCTTCTGGAATTTGTTTCTGCCCCATTCACTACCACATCAATGTGTCCCGCCTTACCGCTCGTAGTGGCCTTAGCCGTTGTAGTCTCACAATGGTGATCAACGTTTTCACCCAAACCGGAAGACACTGGAAGAGGTATATGTGTGGAAAGTGGGTCATCCTGGAACCTCCGAAGTAAGGAGACATGAAAAACGGGATGAACACGAGAGGAAGGTGGAAGATCGAGTTCATAAGCAACACTACCGATCCGTCGAAGAACCTTATACGGTCCAAAGAAGCGTGGGGAAAGCTTGTGATATTGCCGACGGACCACCGTCATTTGACGATAAGGTTGTAACTTCAAAAGAACCCATTCACCAACGAGAAAGGTAATGTCTCTTTTACCACTGTGATTTTGAGCCACCATCCGTTGTTGAGCACGTAAAAGATTATTTTTTACAATACTGAGCAGTTCCGTGCGTTGATGCAGAAGTGTCGCGGCTGGAGTGGTAGGTGATGGCTTGTTCAAAAACTGAGCCATAGCGGGCGGTGGACGACCATAAAGAACTTCAAACGGAGAAAAACCCGTCGCTGAATGCTTTGACGTATTATACCAATATTCCGCAAGGGAGAGGTGACGAAACCACTGCCGCGGTTGTGAGCCAGAGAAGCACCAGAGGTATGTTTGGAGACATCTATTGACCACCTCTGTTTGGCCGTCGGATTGAGGGTGATAGGTGGAGCTGAAACGGAGAGTGGTGCCTAGTAACCGGAAAAATTCTTTCCAAAAGGAGCTGAGAAAAATCCGGTCGCGGTCAGAGACAATCGCCTTGGGAACACCATGCAACCGAACTATTTCGGCCAGAAAACGGTGGGCTAAAACCGTTGCAGTGAACTTGGTCGGCAGTCCAATGAAATGGGCATATTTGGAGAGGCGGTCCACCACGACCCAGATCACGGTGTGCCCTTGAGAAGGTGGTAAGTGGGTGATGAAATCCATAGAAATTTCTTCCCAAACCCTCTCTGGAATGTTAAGAGGCTGTAATAACCCGTTTTGTTTTGTGGGTGAGTATTTGTTGTACTGACAGGTCATGCAGCGGTGAATAAATGCTTTGGTGTCGCGATACATGCCCGGCCAGTAAAAGGAAGCAGCAAGTCGTGCAATAGTAGGCTTGAGCCTAGAGTGACCAGTTGAAGGGGAACCATGATATTCAACAAGAATGGCCTCACGGAGTCCTAGAATATCAGGTATGAAAATATGATTTGCAAACAAAATAATGCCATTAGACCACTGATATTTGAGTTTCATTTTATTGTCTGTTTCACATTTAGTCACAAAGGACTGACCAACTGTTGTTTGATAGTGTTGCCGGAGTTGATCCAGTAGAGTTGGAACCGGGGAAGACAAGGAGACAAGCTCAGCCACTGGCTCGTCAACACGCCGAGAAAGGGCATCAACCACCCGATTGGAGGTACCACTTCGATATTTAATGTCAAATTGAAAACCAATGAGCTTGGTAGCCCATTTCTATTGCTCTGGAGTGTGTAACCCTTGTGAGACTAGATGTTTTAAACTTTGTTGGTCAGTGAGTATAGTAAACTTCCGACCAATGAGATACTGACGCCATTTTTTTACGGCTTCTGTAACAGCGTACATCTCACGGACATAGGCCGAAGAATGCTGCATCCGGGGGACCATTTTCTTGCTGAAAAAGGCAATGGGATGACCATGTTGGGATAGCACTGCACCGATTGCTATGGCAGAGGCATCCGTTTCAACTTCAAAGGTGGCGGAGAAATCCGGCAACTGAAGAACTGGAGTATTAGTCATAGCATTTTTTAAAGTTGTAAAGGCCAGCTGAGCCTCATTTGTCCATGTAAATTTTTGCTGTTTAAGTAGATCGGTGAGAGGAGCGGCGAGTGTGGCGTAGTGTTTTACAAATTTCCGATAGAATCCGGTGAGGCCCAAAAATCCCCAGAGAGACGTGAGAGAACGAGGTTGTGGCCATTCTACCATAGCCTGTATTTTATCCGGATCTGGTTGCACGCCCAACGCCGAAATAATATGGCCCAAATAATCAACTGAATCCACACCAAAATAACACTTGGAATGCTTGGCATAAAATTGGTTAGACTCTAATAAGTATAAAACATTCTGCAAATGAATCCAGTGATCAGCCTTAGTAGAGTTATAAACCAATATATCATCAAAAAACACCAACACAAATCGATGCAAATGGGGTCGAAGCAGATCATTCATGGCTGCTTGAAAAGTAGAGGGGGCATTTGTAAGCCCAAAGGGCATAACCAAAAACTCATAATGCCCATCGAATGTACAGAATGCCGTCTTGTGGGTATCATCCGGGTGGACCCGAATCTGGTGATATCCGGACCGAAGGTCTATTTTATAAAAAATTATCGCCCTACCCAACTCATCCAATAGTTCATCAATAGTGGGAATAGGGAACCTATCCAGCACAGTGATAGCATTAAGGTCCCTGTAGTCCACATAAAATCTCCATGTACCATCTTTTTTATGAACTAATAAAACCGGAGAAGAAAATGGGCTAGTGCTTGGGGTGACAATTCCGGAGTTTAACATTTCCTTCAACATAGTAGTCATAGTGTCTTTCTGTGAATGGGGGTAGCGGTATGGTTTAGAAGTCACGGGTGTAGAGGAAGGAATGAGAGGGATATGATGATCATGTGTCCGTGAGGGGGGTAAGGATGTGGGGGTTTGGAATATATTCTTATAGTTATCAAGGAGGAGTTGAATCTGGGGGTCTGGTGTAGGAGGGTTCTTGGATGTAGTTGGTTTAGTGGGAGAAAGAAGGGGAAGAATAGTGAAAGCATGAAAAGAAGCAATGCCATTGCTGTGTAGGAGTCTAGAAATTTGATGGAATGATGATGGTTGAGGAGAGAAAGTGGACTCACCAGTAAGTGTGATATGAGTTTGGCCCACCGAAAACTTCATTGAAGGAATGGAAAAATCCGAAACAATGGGTCCAAGTGTTTGGAGCCATTCAATGCCGAGGACTACGTCCGCCCCTTTGATAGGAAGTAGATAAAAGGGAATGAGAAATTCGGTCTGTTGTAGTGTAATAGGTGTCTGATCACACAATCCGCTACAAAAAATATGGGCGCCATTACCCACCATAACAGGAAATTTAGGAGTCTCCGTAATGGGTAGTTTAAGGTGAGCCGCAATTCGTGGCTGCAGAATGTTGTGAGAACTGCCGGTGTCCACTAAAACCGTGACGGAGTGCCCCAAAATAATACCAGAAAACTTTAATGTTTTAGGGGAAAAATGTCCCCCGAGAGCCTGGTCCGAAATGTGGAAATGAATGAGATCGTCAACAATAGGTTCTGTATCTGGACCGATAAGTGTCTCTTCGGAGGAGTCCTCACAAGAGAATGTTACCTCCGATTGGACCAACGTGGAGTCATCCAGCATCAATAGAAACTTCTTAGGTTGACAACGATGGCCGGGATGAAAATTTTCTTCACAATTATAGCAAAGCCCTTGAGCGCGGTGTTCCTGCATCTGAGGAATGGAGAGGCGCCGAATGGGAAGTGGGGGTGGGACCGAAGGTGCAGAAACCCCTTGAGTGGAACCCAGGTTAGATGGGCCAACAACTCTGCTGGGTCTGGGGTATGTCCTACCAGAATCCTGAAAGTGTGCATGTCAAGAGGAACACTTTCGAAAGCTCTCCTTGAATGTCATGGTTTTGATGAGGACAACTTGTGCCTAAAAGAGCTTGAAGATCACCAACAAATCAACGTGCTTAAGTCTTTGTTTGGTACTAGGCTTAGACTAGATTCTAGTTTAAGTTGAGTCGAAGGCTTAGGGCACCTAAGACATGTCTCATATGCATATATCTTTTAAATCATTTCATCCATGAGATATGTTCATTCATAATATGTTCATGCATTGCATAAATACATGTATATGTGCATTCTAGGCATAAAACTAAGTGTTAAACATGTATTATCTAAGTGCATAACGTATTTGATGTTTTGTATTTAAAATACACATTTTATTTACTGTTAATCGATTAACCATACCTTTAATCGACTAGCCCAACTGCTGTGAAAAGTGGTTGCTACTGGAAACACGTTTTTAAATGCTGTTAATCGATTAAGGCATTACGTTAATCGATTAACCTAACTGTTTGTTAAGTTGTTGGAACTGAAAA
>NW_017723618.1:0-5826 GCF_001865875.1 Lupinus angustifolius
GCAGGATTTGTTTTCTCTCTCTCTCTTTACTGTTTTCAATCGATTAATTTGCATATTTGATTCAACTGATACATTCTGTTCATTTGCTGTACTGGATGCTATTCTAATATACAAATCTGTAAGCTCTGTATTCGTTCTATTATCGGTTAACTGTTCTGCATTTAATCGTTTCTGTAATTGCTTACTGGTTCTGTTTAATCGATTAATATTGCTGTGTTAATCGATTATCTTACTTCTGTTAATCGATTAAAATTGTTTCTGTTAATTGATTAAAACTGTTTCTTTTGTTAATCGATTAATATTGTTCAAATAATCGATTATCTTTCTTCTTTAATCGATTAAATAGGGTTGATTCAACATTAAGTGTTAATTTGCGAAAAGCGGTAATTCTAACCGCAACACCTATTCAACCCCCCCTTCTAGGTGTATTGTAACCACTGATACCTAACAAATCCTTGACCTTAGCCTCTACCAACTTGGCCAGTCCCAGTGCATCTGAAACAGATGTGGGACGCAGAATAGATAGTTCGCGTCGAATTTCCGGAGAAAGCCCGGACAAAAAACAATTGAGGATGGTTTCCTGGGATAAGTCCCAAATCCTGTTACATAGCCGCTCAAATTGCTTTTGATATTCTGCCACTGAACCGAACTGTCGCAACTTGAACAATTCCGCTTGATGATTAATATAAGCGGACGGTCCAAATCTGTTTTCTAGGGACCGTGTAAAGGAATTCCAGTCCGTCAGTTGAGAGTTATGAAACATCCATTTGAACCAAATCAATGCTTCGCCTTGCATATAAAAGGCAATCATAGGAATACGCTGTTCTGGTGAGATTAAGTAAAACTGGAAAAACTGTTCAGCTTGAAAAATCCAGTCTAATGGTTCCGACCCGTCAAAAGGAAGAAGTTGCAATTTCGGGGGTCGGGGTTGTGATTGGTGAAATGGGGGCTGGACAGAAGTGGAAGCAAAGTGAGGATGTGGGTGTTGGGGTGGTGGGTTTGATGTAGAAGAAGGTGATTGTTGTGGTGGAGAGGAATTGCCGTGAGGGATCAGATGAGTCGTCTGTGAAGGAAACTGAACTGGGGAACCCATGGGAGGAGCAGGTGGGAAGGGAATAAACCGGATTTCAGCGAGCTTGTCAGTGATGTTGTGAAGAACCGTGGTGTTGGCAGCGTGACGAGCGTCCTGCTGTTCCTGGTTTTCGCGGAGCTTCTCCATGAGTAAGTGAGAGATGGAATCATCTGGTTCCTTGAGGGAGTTTTTTGGGAGGCATTGAATGAGCAATGAAAGCACCAAAGATGTTAGGAAGATTGTAAAAAAAGAAAGTAAGAGGGAAAAGAAAATGCAGAAATTAAAGATTTACTGAATATATTTCATTCTTAATACTTTCTTCCAAATCATACAGCTTATAAAGAAATCAGAATAAAGTAAACTGATCCTAGCCATACACTTGGATAGATCTTACATAAAGATAAAGTTTGTTGAAACAGAAAAGTGGAATATTCTTTCCATTAATTCATCACATAATCCTTCTGCCATGTGGGAGTTGTTACTATACGACGATTGGGCCTTATTGTAGATTGCTGGATCCTATCAGATACTTATTGTAATACCTACAAAAATAGCTTATTTATTATTTTAACATTATATTTTATCTATTTTACAATTATTTCACAATATATTTTAGTGCTTGAGATATAGTCATAAAACTATCAAATGCATATCATATTATTCAGGTAATAATTATTTTTATATATTTATTTTTATAAAATATATAAAAAATAATTAAATTGAAAACTCATCGAGTACCTACGGATACCAGCTACCTGAATGCTTACCTGCAAAAGGTGCGGACATAGGTATGCACTTCTGGTGCCTGTCCGTTGTACATCACTATACTTAATAAATAAAATATATTTGCACAATAATAAATATTATATGCAGTAATAAAAATATAAATAGGAGTCTAATAATAATAGTAAATAAATATCAACAATCAAAATATTTTTGTAGCAACTAAATAATAGATCTTTTCTGGAATGAAATAAAATTTAGCAACCTATTATTATAATTAAAAATAAAATAGAAATGACAATCAACAAAAAAAATTATGTGCTCCAAAAAAATATATTTTTTAATAGTATATGAAGGTATAAATAGCCACAACTAAAAATGAAAATAATCTCATTTAGATAGCAAATACTCAACAAACCTTTTTCTAAATTTAAATAAAAATTACTATAAATTAAAAAATAATTAGAATCTATTACCATAATTAAAAATGACAAGTAGTAAAATTATTTGCTTTAAAAATATTTTTTATTGTTATAATAAATTATCAAACATCTATTTTTTGGATTAATCAAAGAATGGTCGTTTTATGACACTTTTATTCCCTTGATTTAATTCTGAATTAAAATAATAAAATATTTTTCTTATCTAAAATTAATAATTAACAACAATAAATTACTTATAAAAAACAATTGTCTCTAATAAATAAGTATCAACATTGACATTTGACCTAAAAATGAAAAAATAGCTAACCACGTCAAGAATGGAGGGAGGGTCACACTAATGATTTATTTTCCTCAAATCGTCATTTGGACGGTATTTGGACAGTCGTGCTATGCCGCTTCTGCTCCTAATTAAAACACTCGACCAACAATCATTTTTCAACCTAAGAACTACATGTAGTCTTGCTAGAGTGTTAATACATTCCCTATTCCGTAATCGACTTCCGATAATGGATATAAAAAATTCGAAGTCAGATGTAATTAAGTTAAAATATTTGTCTATATTTTTTACCTTAAATAATGTAGTGACAATTCTAATAAAGTCGTGCAGCCGAAAATCAGGGCATGACAACTGATGACTTCTTTGAAGAGGACCAGATCCATAATCACTAAAGGCATGGCTAAGTATACTTTTTAATTGTTTGGTTATTTTTTTTATTGTAAAAAACTCAAACAATAATTATTATTGTGTTAATTATATCATTGTTTATTATATTATTATAGCTTGTGGCATGTCTTTTGGTTTAAAGTCATATGTTTCCTAACATACTGTGATACACTAACTTATTGCATACACATAGAAGGGGAGTTGAATACACATATCCGAGTATTATGATAGTATTGTTGGGTATCAGTAGGTCAGAGTACACTTAGAAGGGGGGTTGAATAGGTGTCGCACACCATTTACTCCACTTTTCCTATATTTTGCACAAAATAGAAAATTATTGCACTTAATCAATTAAGCTTGGTTTTAATCGATTAGCTAGTGCTGGACTTAATCGATTATGCTTGTGGATAATCGATTATCCTGAGTCTTATAGATCCCGATTTTATGGTTTCTTGCAAAACAAGTCACGAATTACCAATCTTTATACAATTCATTGATTACAGAGGTTACATAATCATACTAAAGTAGATTATAGCAGATAACACATAATCAATCAATTTTAACAAGAATATAAAGCAAAAATGTAAAGGAGATTGGGGTTAGAAAATTGTGCACAAGGAATTTTTATCCTAGTTCATTTGTGATCCACTATAAACTACATTCAAGCCTCCCCTTATGATCTCGGGAGATTTTTCTTCTTTACTACTGAAAATGTTTGGTACACTCAAACTTCCAATAAACGACAAAAACTAAGATGCTACTTTCTTGGACTCTACAAGCTTGACAACCTCAATTTGACCTCTCTATCTCGCATACTAGGATCATATATCTTTTCATAATTAGGCCCCAGCCAGGTATCCCTCACACCAAGACCTCCTAGTCTTCGTGAAGAATAACAAGATCTCTTATGTAAGTGAAGTTACTTACCAAGAGATCATTTTCCTTGTTCGATAAAGATTTTGAGTTTTCTTGAGTACTAAATACTTGAATATAACAATGTAAACTCAACTCTAAAAATGCTATGAAAAAATACACACAAGAACCTATTCTATATGAGAAAATTATGCAAAGTTTTTCAAAAATAGATTTCACAATTTCCAGAAAACAGATTTTTTTCTAAATTGAAAGTGCAAAATGTCAAGAATGGCACTAGCATATCTTAGCCTATGTTTTGATGAAGACAAGCGTCTAACAAAGCTTGAAGATGGCTCAACAATCAACATGCCTTATGTTCATTTGGTCATATCTAGATTAGTAGATAAATTGAGTCTATAACCTAAATAGTCTGGGATGTGTGCCGTAGTAAGTGAGTATTAGTCTCTTAAGCCATCATAATTGAACTACCATATTCAAGAGATGCATCATCTAGTTAATCGTATGTTCATGCATATATCATACATGTTATCTATGCATATTAGGCATAATATAAATGATAAAACATGTATACATATTGCACATAACATATGATAAGTTTGCCTTGTGAAACATATGCGTAAATGCTCCAGTTAATCGATTAACGTGGTAGCTTAATCGATTAACATAACTAATTTTCTGTTGAATATGTGTTTTCTGTTTTAACTGTTTTGAATGTCACTCTGTAAGTCCGTTAATCGATTAAATGGTAGTCTTAATCGATTAACGTGTTTGTTTTGTGTTATAACTGAAATCTGTTTTTGCTGTTGTAACTGCTTAACTGTTTAACTATTTTTGCAACGGCTTAAACCACGTATTCTCCATGCTATAAATACGAGGCTTCACTTAGAATTCAGCAGCATTCATTTCTGTTTAGGGCTGTATTAGAGAGCATTTGCATTCGTATTTTCACTGTTATTTTGCATGAGAGTTGCATGTGTTAGAAGAGAGATTATGTTGTTTTTCTGTAACATGCTTTATGTTTCTACATAATTTGATATTCATTTGATATTGCTCACATGATCATGCATTAGATTCTGATTGAAAGAAACCGGTTGTATACTGTATTCTGATTAACTCACTTTCATATTGATGGCTTAATTGATTAGGATAAGGGTTAATCGTTAGTCTTTACATTGTAATATCTTAGGCTTTATGTGCTTAGAATACCTTGATCTTAACGTGTGTTGTGCAGTCTGGATTTGTCTCTTGGTGTGAAATCACCACAGAGATTGTAGTTCTTCACCAAGGCAGGGAGGTCTTGATTTGAGGATAAGATTCTTGGCTGGGGCTTATTCGTGAAAAAGGTTTTCTCAAGAGGCGAAAGGGTAGAAGTCAAACCAGGTTTTAGAGATCCTAGATTTCAAGAAGGGAGCATCCCTTGTGCTTGTAAATTGAATTGGTAAATGTATCTTAAGTCAATATTGTGAAGAAAGACAATCTCCCTGATCCAGAAGGGGAGGCCTGGATGCAGTTTGCAGTGAACCACAAACGAACCAGGATAAAAATCCATGTGCATTGTTCTTTCTTTCTTTATCTTTCTGTTTCTTGCATTAATACACTGAATATATACTTGAGAGTTTGGATATCTGTTTAATGCTATATCATTAATATTTTCATGCCTGAAATATATATGTTTAAAGTGTATCTTATTGAAAGTGCAAATTGCTTGTTCTGTTAATCTGTTCTGAAACTGTGTTAATCGATTAAGCCCTTCTGTTAATCGATTAACTGGATAGTTTTCCAGTATTTGGGTTGTTGTTAAAAAGCGGTAGTTTTTTAACCGCCACACTTATTCAACCGCCACACTTATCCTAGACCACTGATACCTAACAAGTGGTATTAGAGCTAGTGCGACGTGCTAGCTCAACCGCATCCTCGTGATCCTAAGGGAATCAAAATGGGTTCCACCAACCCCTTTGGCAGTGATGGCGCATCCATTAACCGCCCTCCCGTATTCAGTGGCGAAGGTTACGCCTACTGGAAAGTCCGGATGAAAATCTTCATCGAGG
>NW_017723619.1:0-533 GCF_001865875.1 Lupinus angustifolius
AGTGAATCGATCGGCGATATGCAAAAACGATTCACTCATATTATCAACCATCTCATTGCTCTAGATAAAATGTTGACCAGAGGAGAACTCACTAATAAAGTCTTACGTTGCCTTGATAGGAGATGGCAACCTAAAGTGATTGCAATCATGGAATCCAAGGATCTAGACTCCATGCCTTTGGTGACTCTCTTTGGAAAGCTTCAGGAGCATGAAATGGAGCTTGGTCGGCTGACAATGAATGAGGAGTACGATCGCAAAAAGAAGGGAATATCTCTCAAAGCTTCAACATCACAACCCAATGAAGAGATAAATGATGATCACTCCGATTCAGACATTGACGATGAAACGCTAAATCTCCTTGTGCGAAAATTCAGAAACTTCTTGAAAAAGAAAGGAGGATTTAGACGATTCCAGAAGAAAGAAGCGCGTGAATCAACCAGAAAAGGCAAGACAAAGAAGCGCTTCACTTGCCACGAATGTAGTAAACCGGGACACATGAAGTATTAGTGCCCCACTTACTTAAAAAGGATTGA
>NW_017723620.1:0-548 GCF_001865875.1 Lupinus angustifolius
TAAATCAATTGCAGAAAGAGTTAGACGAATTAAAACTAGAAAATGAAACCGTGGACCTAATTTTTTCTTGCACTTCATGCGATTGCTCAAAACTAATTTATGTCAAAATACTACTTGTGAGTTTTGCGAGGACTTGAAAAAGGAAAATTTTATACTGACTGAAAAACTCGCGAAACTCACAAATAGTAAACAACAATTAGATACTCTGCTTAGAAAAACTAGGAATGTTGGTAATCGTGTTGGGTTAGGCTATCTTCCCCCATCCCATAAGAAAAGACCATATAGGAGACGTCTAACTCGTCAGTACAAAAATAAAAATAATGATAGAGTCCCCACTTGCTATTACTGTGGCACATATGGCCATACATCTCATACATGTTATATAAGGAGATATGGAATACCCAGTGGTGTTTACACATGGGTAAGAAAGGAAAATAGCTCCCTCGCTACTAACACATTTGGGTACCTGAGTCTAGCAGATGATCTATTTTGCAGGTATGTCTTCGAACACACGGACAAAACTGGTATCTTGACAGCGGCTGTTCGAG
>NW_017723621.1:0-1518 GCF_001865875.1 Lupinus angustifolius
TTATATGGTCAATCTAGCTTTGGCATAGACGCGTCGCTCATATACATATAAAGCATTTAGAAAAACTATCAAAAAATAATTTAGTAATTGGTCTTCGAAAACTCGATTTTGAAACACAAGATTCCTGTGACATGTGTCAAAAATGTAAACAAATCAGGAATTCTTTTAAGAAAAAGAATATGATATCCACTACTAGACCATTGGAGCTTCTCCATATGGACTTATTTGGACCATCACAAATAATGAGTTTTGGTGGGAGCTATTACGCTTTAGTTATTATCGATGATTTTTCTAGATTCACTTGAACTTTATTTTTAGCATCAAAGAGTGATGACTACAAATCTTTTAAATGTCTAGCCAAGCAAATTCAAAACCAGTCTAACCTAAAAATTATTTACATTCGATCCGACCATGGTGGTGAATTCGAAAATAATAAATTTAATAAATTTTGTAGTAAGCATGGTATTATGCATCAGTTCTCAGCTCCTCGTACCCCTCAACAAAATGGAGTTGTTGAGAGGAAAAATAGAGTTCTAGAGGAAATCGCTAGGACTATGCTGAATGAGAGCAAGGTCCCAAAATATTTCTGGGCTGATCTACTTCGACCTACTTCCTCAAAAACACCTTATGAAATTTTTAAAGGTCGAAACCCAAATATTGCTCATCTTCACGCTTTCGGGTGCAAGTGTTTTATTTTAAATAATGGAAAAAGAACTTTGGGAAAATTTGACTCGAGAGCAGATGGGGGCATATTCTTAGGATATTCATTACATAGCAAGGCATTCCATGTATTTAACAAATATACCATGCAAGTAGAAGAGTCTATTCATGTGCATTTTGACGAATCTTCTCTAGAAGAGAAGAGAAAGGTCTTGTCTGATGACATTTCAGGAACACTTGATGAGGTGCCAAATCAGGAAATGAATGGGATCCAACAACAAGTGGAGCAAACAGCAGCAGAGCAACATCAGGATATGCCTATCGCGTGGAAAACAAAGAAAGATCATTCGCTCGATAAAGTACTAGGTGATATATCTATGGGAGTGGTAACCCATAGTTCTTTACGAAACTTCTGTAATTTTGTGTGCATTTGTATCTGAAATAGAGCCAAAGACCATCGGTGAAGCCATTGAGGATGTACACTGGGGTATAGCTATGCAAGAAGAGCTAAACCAATTCGAGCGAAATAATGTGTGGGACTTGGTCCCCAAACCAAAAGATCATCCCAAAATTGGCACCAGATGGGTCTTCCATAATAAGCTAGATGAGTCTGGCTTAATAATAAGAAACAAGGCTCGCTTAGTGGCCAAGGGCTACAACAAGGAGGAGGGCATCAATTATGATGAGACCTACGCTCTTGTAGCCAGACTTGAGGCCATTAGGATTCTCTTGTCTTTTGCATCAATCATGAATTTTAAACTATTTCAAATGGATGTTAAAAGTGCATTTTTAAATGGATATATTCAAGAGGAGGTGTATGTTGACCAATCACCGGGGTTTGAAAACTTCAAACACCCG
>NW_017723622.1:0-867 GCF_001865875.1 Lupinus angustifolius
TTGGTAGGTTACTCCGATTCCGACTTCGTTGGGTGTAAGTTGGATCGTAAAAGCACTAGTGAGACTTGTCACCTATTTGGCAGCTCCCTAGTTGCGTGGCACAGCAAAAAGCAAGTATGCGTTGCTTTGTCCACCGCTGAAGCGGAATACATTGCTGCTAGCGTGTGTTGTGCTCAAATCCTTTGGATGAAGCAGCAACTTAAGGACTTTGGGCTCATATTAGAAAAGATCCGTATCAAGTGTGATAACACGAGTGCCATTAACCTTTCCAAGAATCCCGTTCTGCATTCTAGAACAAAGCATATTGAAATAAGACACCATTTCTTGCGTGATCATGTTCAAAAAGGTGATTGCATATTAGAATTTGTTGACACCTCTAAACAATTAGCAGATATTTTCACCAAGCCCCTCTCACGAGATACTTTCTATGTTCTTCGAAGAGAACTAGGAATTCTTGATGAAAAATATCTTGATTAATTCTTCTTTTGTGATTGTCTTGCATGATCTATTTGAATGTATCAAACATTATGATTAAAATGCTTATGACCTTTTTTTTACATCATGATTATGTTCCTAAAATCATTTGAACTACTCGTGATTGCTTGAAAACCTTTGCATGCTTAAAAACAGTCAAAACGTTGTATCTGATATAGTTAATCGATTAAGACAATGCATTAATCGATTACCTGGATAATTTTTTTTAAAACCCTGCAATTTTTCTAACAGTTAATCGATTAAGTCAAACCAATAATCAATTAATAGGTGCTTTATATCAGAAATAGTGGCATTTTTTTTCAAAACCTCATTCATCTCTTTTCTCTCAAATCTCAGAGGAACAAGTCCAACACTATCCTAAGCTTCATCCTA
>NW_017723623.1:0-2403 GCF_001865875.1 Lupinus angustifolius
CTTCCTCATCCTCCATTTCCAAGAAACCCACTTTCCCCAAACTGAAAACCCTAACCTAGGTTTCCCTCAATCCCTCTTGTAAACCTTCATCATGGTTCAGTTCTAATTACAATTGACAAAGGACGTGGAAAAAGAATCAAAACAACCGCGATACGTCCACCGCGTGCTCTAAGAGTCGTACCTTCTCAACCAGCAAGGGAGGACTGCAGGGACCCATATTATTCACTGGTTTTACAAGAAACAAGGCTGCAGAAATTTCAGGGAAGAAACAAGGCTTCGGTATATATTTTACAAGAAACAAGGTTTTGATTTCCCGATTGGTTTGCAAGCTCAAGGGGTTTTCTCCTTCTTGGAACAGAAAGGTAACATTTACCCTGCTCTAGTTAGGGAGTTCTACTCGAATTTTAGATATAAGAATGGGAAATATTGGTCGATGGTAGCTGGAAAGTTGTTCGAAGTCACTGAAGAAATTTTTATGAATGTGGGTGGATTAGCTGCTTCTGGTGCTAGTTTGAGTGATTGTGGTTGGGCTAACGACCACTACTTTGATGTTGTTGAAGTGTATAAATCGTGCATGCGTAGACCACAAATCTATGTTCAAGGCGAATTGACTAAAGCTGGATCTCTGTCGGGTGAAAATAGGCTCCTGCACTACTTGATTGCCTACATTTTAATTCAGAGAAACATAAATCATGCACAACCGACTTTGAACGATTTCAGATTTATGTTTGCTTTGAAAGAGAACATCATGATAAATTGGCCTGAAGAAATCTTGAAGGTCATGTATAGCGTCTCTACCTCTCAATCAAAGCTGCTTCCTTATAGTATCTTTGTGTCCTGAATGATTGATTATCTACATATTGACATCTCGGATACTATTGTGATGGACTGCTCAGACAAAGAACACTTGATTGGTGAGTTTTTAATTCACAAGATGAGCATCTACAAGTATGGCAACACTTGGCAATATCAGGAAGACTATAACAACATGAACCTTGACCCTTCCGGTGAAGACGATCAAGACATTAATCAAGAGCCTTTTTCTGCAACTCAGGGGGAGCATTCAAGACACGTATCACAAGAATCCGTGTTTGGACAAGCTTATATGGATGTTATGGAACAACGTTTGAATAATCGGATAGATCTTCATTTTCAGTCGCTTAAGGATTCGCATCATACGGATTTGGAGCATTTTGAGGAGCGTCAAAATGAGTACATTGACAACCATTATCAATCCTTGCGGAACTGCATTCAAACTACTTCTGATTCTCAGACCAGAAGCATGTGTGATGAGCTCAACAAGTTGAGTGTTCTAATCAAGGGTAGCTGTAGCTCGTCGACTCCTGACAACCAGAATCCTCCATCTCATCCTTAGATAGAAAGCCTTAGAACCTTAGGTTATCCTTTCCTAGCTAATGGACTTTGTCATTCCTGTTTCCTCTTGAGATTCTTGTCTTTGCTGAATATTGCCATTTCATTTCATTTTGGATTGTAACTAACTCTAATATACTGCTGCACTACTATTTTACATGTTAAATCCTTTGGAATTATTACGTTCTTGCTTGATTTTTAATTAAGTTACATATAGCACTTTTCATTGTCTGTAATGGATTTTGATCATGATTGGTATATGTGACAATATTGAATGATTGTGCCTGCTGCAAAATACTGAAATTTATCAATTGCAGAATCATTCCATGCTTAATTTGCTCATGCATAATCCCTTTCATGTTATTCAAACATCTGCTGCTATCTGGTGTACTTTTAATCGATTAACAAGTACTACTTAATCGGTTAAATGCAGTAAAAATTGTGGATTTGTTCAAGCTTCTTCCAGCTGGTTATTTAGTTATCTACCCAGGAATAAATGATTAATTACAGTCTGTTAATAACCCTTATATCTCTCCTAACTTTTGACTAGAATTGAATACACCTATCTTTTTGATAATGTCAAAAGGGGGAGAAAGGTTGCTTGTTGCATTACATACATTTTGCAGGTTGTATAAAGCACTTTGTAGGTTGTTTCTATTCAGCTTCCGTACACACTTTTGCTTATGAAACAGAGAAGCAATGCGCATTAACTTTGGTATTCGAAAAATAACAAAACAACCTTTAACAACCATTCTGCAAATTCATCATCAAGCTTATCCATCAACAAATTGAAGATTTTTGACGAAGTGTTTGTCATCATCAAAAAGGGGGAGATTGAAAGTGCAAAGGGGGAGATTGAATATGTGTTTTCTGTTTTAACTGTTTTGAATGTCACTCTGTAAGTCCGTTAATCGATTAAATGGTAGTCTTAATCGATTAACGTGTGTGTTTTGTATTATAACTGAAATCTGTTTTTGCTGTTGTAACTGCTTAACTGTTTAACTATTTTTGCAACGGCTTAAACCACGTATT